>NC_044568.1:1949998-1969521 GCF_007565055.1 Rhinopithecus roxellana | reverse complement strand
GGAATAGCATTAGAAGAAATACCTAATGTAGATGACAGGTTGATGGGTGGAGCAAACCACCATGGCACATGTATACCTATGTAACAAGCCTGCATGTTCTGCACATGTATTCCAGAATTTAAAGTATAATAATAATAATAATAATAAAGAAGCAAAACAAAATACGTGAAACAAAAACTGACAGAATTAAAAGGAGAAGTAGATAATTCAGTAGTAATACACCTCAATTCACCACTGGAATAGTGAGTAGAACACTTAAAAGATCAATAAGGAAGTAGAACACTTGAAAATATTCTAATCCAACTGGATTATACAGACATCAGCAAAATGCCTCACCCAACACCAGCAAAACATACAGAGTTCTCAAACATACAAGAAACATTCTGTAGGATAAACCATATACTACCAATGAACAATTCAAAATGATATCAAGAAACAATTTCATTGTGTTAACATAGAAAGAATAAAATTTTTAGAAATTCACTTTTTAAAAAGTTCAAGTGTTGTATACTAAAAATGACAAAACACTGGTAAATGAAATCAGCAATCTAAATAAATGAAAATATATCTCTTGTTCAGTGACTAATATAATATAATATAATGGTGAAAATTCTCCCCAAATTGATCTATGGATTTATCACAATCCCTATCGGTGTCCCAGCTGGGCTTTTTGCAGAATTTGAGAGGCTGATTCTAAGATTCATGGAAATTCAGAATAGCCAAAGTAATCTGGATAAAGAAAAGCAACATTGGAGGGCTTATGCTTCTAGATTTCAAAATTTACTACAAAACTACAATAATCAAGATTTTGTGGAATTGGCATAATGATAAACACAGATTTCAGTGGTAGAGAATTCAGAATCCAGGAATAATTTCTCTCATTTACAGCTAGTTTTTTTTTTTTTTTTGATAAATGTGTCATGGAAATTCAATGGAGAAGAATATTCAATGGGGTTCCTCCATGTTAGTCAGGCTGGTCTCAAACTCCCAACCTCAGGTGATCCGCCTGCCTCAGCCTTCCAATGTGCTCGGATGACAGGTGAGAGCCACCATGCCTGGCCAATTTCTTACCATTTTTATGCTACACATAGAAATTAATTCAAAATGGATCACAGACAAATTTAAAAGATAAAATTGTCAAACACTTGGAAGAAATCATATAAGGAACCCTCAGTGACCTTGGAATGGGCAATAGTTTTGTAAAGTTATGACATCAAAAGCACAGGTGGTAAATATATACATATATATACTTAAAATATAATACATGTATATAAGATTTCAATAAAATTTACCAATTCTGTGCTTAAAAGGACACAATCACCAAAGTGAAAAGACAACTCAAAGAATGGTAGAAAATACTTGCACATCATACATCTGATAAGGAATCTGTATATAAGATATATGTATATATAATAGCTATACATATATCTTGCATATCTTATATGCAAGTCTCCATACCTTATACCTCAATACTAGAAGACAAATAATGCAGTTAAAAATGAGCAAAATATTTGAAATATATCTCCCTAAATAAGATATACAAGTGGCCAATGAGACATGAAAATATGCTTAATTATGGAAAAATGCTCCATCATTAGACATGAGGAAAATGGAAACGAAAACCATAAGGAGAGTGTACCTCACATACCTACTAATAAGGCTATAATTTAAAAAATATAATAACAAGCACTGTTGATAATGTCGAGAAATTGCAATTCTCTACCACTGCTGGTGGGAAGTGTAAAACCACGGGGCTGATTTAGAAAACAGCTGACAACTTCTCAAAATATTAATCATGAAGTTACCATATGACCAAGCAGCTCTATTTCTAGGGACCTGTTCACTAGAAATGGAAACTTATGTTCACACAACAACTTATGTACAAATGTTCTTAGCAGGATAATTTTTAATGGACAAAAAAAAAAAAAAAAAAGGAAATAATCTACATGTTGATCAAATTGATGTTTGGCTCCTTGCCACACCATGACTTTCACCCTCCAGTAATCAAATCCTTCTGTACTACTCTCTCCTTTCATGTCAGCGGGGCACAGTGACTAGATTCTGGGAAATGAAATATAGCAAAGTGATGGATGCCACTACTGAGATTACGTTACAAAAAATATGATTTTCATCATGGATACTCAGTCAGCTTGTCACATTGTTCATGTAGAGGCTTTGAATTTCTGACGGATTATCTAAGTTTGTAATTTTTGCAGATTTCTAGTTCTTATATTTGATGTACCTTTATTCAGACCTGGTATGAAAGGTATACTATATTCATGAATGAACCGGAAACTTTCCTCTTTATAGGCCTTTCTGATAGCTTGTGTAAGATTGGGATTATCTGTTTATTGAAGACTTGTAAGATCTCTCAGGCCTCAAAACTTTCAAAGTACTAGGAACAGGGTTATTTATTTTAATTCGTGTTTGTAGCTTAAATGGTTCTTTATGTATTGAAGCTTAAATTTTAATTTGTTTAATGACTGTAGGTCCATTCAATTTTCCTACTTTTTGGAGTGAGTTTGATAGACTTTTCTAGAACATTGTCTCTTCTCTCTAAGTTTAAAAAATGTTTTATGATAAACCTATTCAAAGTTTGTGTTACTGATTTTTTTATTCTTTTCTCCAGAAGTTGCTGATGGTAAATGCAGTTTTTTTTTTTTTTTTTTTTTTTTACTACTCACGACTTAAACAAATGCCCCTAATGACCTGTCACTTAGTGGACCCCTACAGGTAGAATCTGCAGGTGAAATCCTTTCAGTAAAATAACAATAATAATAATAATAATAATAATCATCATCATCATCATCATCATCATCATAGCCAGAACCATCCTGGACTCTGGGGCATTGTTATCTGAGATCCCAGAACCCTAAGATCGCTGTTGCACACGTGCCCCCTCTTGTGGTCAACTCTGGCAAGACACCTGGTGCTTTTTCCTGGTACTTGGCAGTGTCATCCCTGGTGAAAAATATACATCTTTTTTGCATATTCTCAAACACGCTTCATTGTTTGTTTGCTTACTTGCTTGTTTATGATGCCAAAAACAGTCATAAATGGTTTTCAGGCACTATCCAAGACTGTGGAAACATAAGCGAGTGGTAGGTAGCTTTCAGTCAGATGTTAAGACCTATGAATTGGAATTTCCTCACATCTGGTTTCCAAGTGCTGTGGAGGCCACACAATATGTTGCTGTCCAGCGCTCTCTAGTTAGCAATAGAATGACCGTAAGCTGGCTCAGTCGGTGATGTCTTACTCCGTTCTTTTGTTGTTCCCTCAGTCATAATCTGTGGGCAGTTTCCACCACATCTGTGCCTCTGGCCTCTCTCAGCTCCCCTGCGGTGCTGGGGGTCAGGGATGATGGCTGCACAGGAAAAGGTCTTCATATTATCAGCTCTGGCTAGAGCTCAACTTCAGAGCAGGACAGCACCCTCCAGATGATTATAGAGCAGGGAGACTGCCTCTTCTGTCTTCTCTGAATGGGGTACATTCTAGATTTTTATGGAATATTTACATTCCAATATTTATGAAATGATTCCAATTATTTCCCAAAACTGTATTGGAAGCTATGTGTGAAGGCGGGGAGCAATGCTTTTTTTGGTTTGTTTTTTATTTTTTATTTTATTTTGTTTGTTTGTTTTTGAGAGGCTGTTTCACTACGGTTGCCCATGCCGGACTGCAATGGCATCCTCTTGATTATCTGCAATCTCCACCTCTGGGGTTCAAGTGATTCTCCTGCTTCAGCTTCGCAAAGTGCTGGGATTACAAGCGGAGCAATGCTTTTGTAAATGACTTTGCTCTCTGGTTCCACACAAGGCACTGAAGCCTGCGAAATTCAGGGCTTCACATGGGTTCGAAGGTCCCAGGCTGCCACCTCATCACTCAGCCTCCTTTTCTTGCCCAGTGCTCTGTATTCTTTCTCTGGTCAGGAAATTCTCACATATTTTGATTTAAAATGGAAGAATTGTTGCTTCTTTCACCTGAGGATCAATCAATTCACAATTTTCGAGACAATGATTCACAATTAAATCAACTCACATTCACCATATTTATTTAGAAATGATTTTATTCTTTTTATTTATTACAAATTACCTCATGGCCTGACCAGACTTCCACGAGATCACTTGCAAGAGCAAATTTAACTGTCAAATTTTCAGTTACATTCATCTGTTGAGTTATTGGTTTGAATTACTTTATATTTGAAATTTGTTTGATTTCTTTTTTTTTTTTTTTTTTTTTTGAATGTTTCATTCAACTTTATTGAATTTATGCCTCTTCTGTGGGCATTAATCCCATTATTTTCAACTTTGAATATTTTAAAACTTCAATGAGTGATTTATACATGTGGCTACATTATAATTATCTGTGTAGCAAACACAAAATTGGGGTAAATGAGTATTCTATTATAGTTCAAGAAAGTAGACTTACATATGTAACCATTTGTCAAATCAGCTCTAGCTGTGATGAATCAGTAATTCTTTGGAGGCAGGAAAATTCAGGAATCTGATGACGGACTTTCTCAAGGTGCAAGCAACACAAATCAGGAACTTTCCATTCTCAATGATGAGGAACAATTAGTGCAAGACTGATAATGAGTTCTAAATCAGAAAATCAGGAGCCAGTGTCAATAGAAATCAGGAATCTAGTGACTTCACTAGAATATCCAGGCTGCATCAGTTCAACAGCAAGTTCAACTCGTGGCATGTTTTCAAGTTAAGTTCCTTCATTTGTTTTGATTTTTATAGTTTGACAAGTAGATGGATACATAATGTTTCCCTGATAGACTTCAATCAATTCTCCCTTTTGGGATGGCTAGTAAAGGACTGATCAATCTATGCTTTACATTCTTACATCTTAGTTTCTTTGCAGACCACCTAGATAAGAGTTTAATCCTAGTAAGAAACAGAGGCATTATTTGTCCTTTTGCTCTTTATATAAAAGTATTCCAGATTCATTCTGCTTTACTGAATGTAAGTAAAACTGAGTCCAACATTCCATGTGATGCCTGGCATTTTCTTTCTTTGCTTCAGTGTATGATTTGCAGTTGAATTATACTCTTCACATACAAATTCAATTGGAAAAGGCTCTTGGTTGGTATTATTCCTAGAAGGTATGCTAAGATTATATATATATATTTTTTTTTAATTTTTTTTTTTTATTTTTTTTATCAATTCATCATTTATATCATGTATAACTCCCCAATGCAATCCCTCCCTCCTCCCCCCTCCCCCCTCCCCATGATAGGCCCCAGTGCGTGACGTTCCCCTTCCCGAGTCCAAGTGATCTCATTGTTCAGTTCCCACCTATGAGTGAGAACATGCGGTGTTTGGTTTTCTGTTCTTGTGATAGTTTGCTAAGAATGATGGTTTCCAGCTGCATCCATGTCCCTACAAAGGACGCAAACTCATCCTTTTTTATGGCTGCATAGTATTCCATGGTGTATATGTGCCACATTTTCTTAATCCAGTCTGTCACAGATGGACATTTGGGTTGATTCCAAGTCTTTGCTATTGTGAATAGTGCCGCAATAAACATACGTGTGCATGTGTCTTTGTAGTAGAATAATTTATAATCCTTTGGGTATATACCCAGTAGTGGGATGGCTGGGTCATATGGTACATCTAGTTCTAGATCCTTGAGGAATTGCCATACTGTTTTCCATAATGGTTGAACTAGTTTACAATCCCACCAACAGTGTAAAAGTGTTCCTATTTCTCCACATCCTCTCCAACACCTGTTGTTTCCTGACTTCTTAATGATTGCCATTCTAACTGGTGTGAGATGGTATCTCATTGTGGTTTTGATTTGCATTTCTCTGATGGCGAGTGACGATGAGCATTTTTTCATGTGTCTGTTGGCTGTATGAATATCTTCTTTTGAGAAATGTCTGTTCATATCCTTTCCCCACTTTTTGATGGGGTTGTTTGTTTTTTTCTCGTATATTTGTTTGAGTTCTTTGTAGATTCTGGATATTAGCCCTTTGTCAGATGAGTAGGTTGCAAAAATTTTCTCCCATTCTGTAGGTTGCCTGTTCACTCTGATGGTAGTTTCTTTTGCTGTGCAAAAGCTCTTTAGTTTAATTAGATACCATTTGTCAATTTTTGCTTTTGCTGCCGTTGCTTTTGGCGTTTTAGACATGAAGTCCTTGCCCATGCCTATGTCCTGAATGGTACTACCTAGATTTTCTTCTAGGGTTTTTATGGTATTAGGTCTAACATTTAAGTCTCTAATCCATCTTGAATTAATCTTCGTATAAGGGGTAAGGAAAGGATCCAGTTTCAGCTTTCTACTTATGGCTAGCCAATTTTCCCAGCACCATTTATTAAATAGGGAATCCTTTCCCCATTTCTTGTTTTTGTCAGGTTTGTCAAAGATCAGATGGCTGTAGATGTGCGGTATTATTTCTGAGGACTCTGTTCTGTTCCATTGGTCTATAGCTCTGTTTTGGTACCAGTACCATGCTGTTTTGGTTACTGTAGCCTTGTAGTATAGTTTGAAGTCAGGTAGCGTGACGCCTCCAGCTTTGTCCTTTTGACTTAGGATTGTCTTGGCAATGCGGGCTCTTTTTTGGTTCCATATGAACTTTAAAGCAGTTTTTTCCAATTCTGTGAAGAAAGTCATTGGTAGCTTGATGGGGATGGCATTGAATCTATAAATAACCTTGGGGAGTATGGCCATTTTCACGATATTGATTCTTCCTATCCATGAGCATGGTATGTTCTTCCATTTGTTTGTGTCCTCTTTTAATTCACTGAGCAGTGGTTTGTAGTTCTCCTTGAAGAGGTCCTTTACATCCCTTGTAAGCTGGATTCCTAGGTATTTTATTCTCTTTGAAGCAATTGTGAATGGAAGTTCATTCCTGATTTGGCTCTCTGCTTGTCTGTTACTGGTGTATAAGAATGCTTGTGATTTTTGCACATTAATTTTGTATCCTGAGACTTTGCTGAAGTTGCTTATCAGCTTAAGGAGATTTTGGGCTAAGACGATGGGGTTTTCTAAATATACAATCATGTCATCTGCAAACAGGGACAATTTGACTTCTTCTTTTCCTAACTGGATACCCTTGATTTCTTTCTCTTGCCTGATTGCCCTAGCCAGAACTTCCAACACTATGTTGAATAGGAGTGGTGAGAGAGGGCATCCCTGTCTTGTGCCAGTTTTCAAAGGGAATTTTTCCAGTTTTTGCCCATTCAGTATGATATTAGCTGTGGGTTTGTCATAAATAGGCTCTTATTATTTTGAGATACGTTCCATCAATACCGAATTTATTGAGCGTTTTTAGCATGAAGGGCTGTTGAATTTTGTCAAAAGCCTTTTCTGCATCTATTGAGACAATCATGTGGTTCTTGTCTTTGGTTCTGTTTATATGCTGGATTACGTTTATTGATTTGCGAATGTTGAACCAGCCTTGCATCCCAGGGATGAAGCCCACTTGATCATGGTGGATAAGCTTTTTGATGTGCTGCTGAATCCGGTTTGCCAGTATTTTATTGAGAATTTTTGCATCAATGTTCATCAGGGATATTGGTCTAAAATTCTCTTTTATTGTTGTGTCTCTGCCAGGCTTTGGTATCAGGATGATGTTGGCCTCATAAAATGAGTTAGGGAGGATTCCCTCTTTTTCTATTGATTGGAATAGTTTCAGAAGGAATGGTACCAGCTCCTCCTTGTACCTCTGGTAGAATTCAGCTGTGAATCCATCTGGTCCTGGACTTTTTTTGGTGGGTAGGCTATTAATTGTTGCCTCAATTTCAGAGCCTGCTATTGGTCTATTCAGGGATTCAACTTCTTCCTGGTTTAGCCTTGGGAGAGTGTAAGTGTCCAGGAAATTATCCATTTCTTCTAGATTTTCTAGTTGATTTGCGTAGAGGCGTTTATAGTATTCTCTGATGGTAGTTTGTATTTCTGTGGGGTCAGTGGTGATATCCCCTTTATCATTTTTTATTGCATCTATTTGATTCCTCTCTCTTTTCTTCTTTATTAGCCTTGCTAGCGGTCTGTCAATTTTGTTGATCTTTTCAAAAAACCAACTCCTGGATTCATTGATTTTTTGGAGGGTTTTTTGTGTCTCTATCTCCTTCAGTTCTGGCTCTGATCTTAGTTATTTCTTGCCTTCTGCTAGCTTTTGAATGTGTTTGCTCTTGCCTCTCTAGTTCTTTTAATTGTGATGTTAGAGTGTCAATTTTAGATCTTTCCTGCTTTCTCTTGTGGGCATTTAGTGCTATAAATTTCCCTCTACACACTGCTTTAAATGTGTCCCAGAGATTCTGGTATGTTGTATCTTTGTTCTCATTGGTTTCAAAGAACATCTTTATTTCCGCTTTCATTTCGTTATGTACCCAGTAGTCATTCAGGAGCAGGTTGTTCAGTTTCCATGTAGTTGAGCGGTTTTGATTGAGTTTCTTAGTCCTGAGTTCTAGTTTGATTGCACTGTGGTCTGAGAGACAGTTTGTTATAATTTCTGTTCTTTTACATTTGCTGAGGAGTGCTTTACTTCCAATTATGTGGTCAATTTTGGAATAAGTGCGATGTGGTGCTGAGAAGAATGTATATTCTGTTGATTTGGGGTGGAGAGTTCTATAGATGTCTATTAGGTCCGCTTGGTGCAGAGATGAGTTCAATTCCTGGATATCCTTGTTAACTTTCTGTCTCGTTGATCTGTCTAATGTTGACAGCGGAGTGTTGAAGTCTCCCATTATTATTGTATGGGAGTCTAAGTCTCTTTGTAAGTCCCTAAGGACTTGCTTTATGAATCTGGGTGCTCCTGTATTGGGAGCATATATATTTAGGAGAGTTAGCTCTTCCTGTTGAATTGATCCCTTTACCATTATGTAATGGCCTTCTTTGTCTCTTTTGATCTTTGATGGTTTAAAGTCTGTTTTATCAGAGACTAGGATTGCAACCCCTGCTTTTTTTTGTTCTCCATTTGCTTGGTAGATCTTCCTCCATCCCTTTATTTTGAGCCTATGTATGTCTCTGCATGTGAGATGGGTCTCCTGAATACAGCAGACTGATGGGTCTTGACTCTTTATCCAGTTTGCCAGTCTGTGTCTTTTAATTGGAGCATTTAGTCCATTAACATTTAAGGTTAATATTGTTATGTGTGAACTTGATCCTGCCATTATGATATTAACTGGTTATTTTGCTCGTTAGTTGATGCAGTTTCTTCCTAGCCTCGATGGTCTTTACATTTTGGCATGTTTTTGCAATGGCTGGTACCGGTTGTTCCTTTCCATGTTTAGGGCTTCCTTCAGGGTCTCTTGTAAGGCAGGCCTGGTGGTGACAAAATCTCTAAGCATTTGCTTATCTGTAAAGGATTTTATTTCTCCTTCACTTATGAAACTTAGTTTGGCTGGATATGAAATTCTGGGTTTAAAATTCTTTTCTTTAAGAACGTTGAATATTGGCCCCCACTCTCTTCTGGCTTGTAGAGTTTCTGCCGAGAGATCTGCTGTTAGTCTGATGGGCTTCCCTTTGTGGGTAACCCGACCTTTCTCTCTGGCTGCCCTTAAGATTTTTTCCTTCATTTCAACTTTGGTGAATCTGGCAATTATGTGTCTTGGAGTTGCTCTTCTGGAGGAGTATCTTTGTGGCGTTCTCTGTATTTCCTGAATTTGAATGTTGGCCTGCCCTACTAGGTTGGGGAAGTTCTCCTGGATGATTTCCTGAAGAGTGTTTTCCAACTTGGTTCCATTTTCCCCCTCACTTTCAGGCACCCCAATCAGACGTAGATTTGGTCTTTTTACGTAATCCCATACTTCTTGCAGGCTTTGCTCATTTCTTTTTCTTCTTTTTTCTTTTGGTTTCTCTTCTCGCTTCATTTCATTCATTTGATCTTCAATCGCTGATACTCTTTCTTCCAGTTGATCGAGTCGGTTACTGAAGCTTGTGCATTTGTCACGTATTTCTCGTGTCATGGTTTTCATCTCTGTCATTTCGTTTATGATCTTCTCTGCATTAATTAGTCTAGCTGTCAATTCTTCCACTCTTTTTTCAAGATTTTTAGTTTCTTTGCGCTGGGTACGTAATTCCTCCTTTAGCTCTGATAAGTTTGATGGACTGAAGCCTTCTTCTCTCCTCTCGTCCAAGTCATTCTCTGACCAGCTTTGATCCGTTGCTGGCGATGGGCTGCGCTCCTTTGCAGGGGGAGATGCGCTCTTATTTTTTGAATTTCCAGCTTTTCTGCCCTGCTTCTTCCCCATCTTTGTGGTTTTATCTGTCTCTGGTCTTTGATGGTGGTGACGTACTGATGGGGTTTTGGTATAGGTGTCCTTCCTGTTTGATAGTTTTCCTTCTGACAGTCAGAAGGACTGTCTGTTGGTCTGTTGGAGATTGCTTGAGGTCCACTCCAGACCCTGTTTGCCTGGGTATCAGCAGCAGAGGTTGCCGAAGATAGAATATTGCTGAACAGCGAGTGTACCTGTCTGATTCTTCCTTTGGAAGTTTCCTCTCAGGGGTGTACTCCACCCTGTGAGGTGTGGGGTGTCAGACTGCCCCTAGTGGGGGATTTCTCCCAGCTAGGCTACTCAGGGGTCAGGGACACACCTGAGCAGGCAGTCTGTCCGTTCTCAGATCTCAACCTCCGCGTTGGGAGATCCACGGCTCTCCCCAAAGCTGTCAGACAGAGTCGTTCGCGTCTGCACCGGCTCCTGCTACTTCCCCTGTTGGTCTTCAGCTGTGCGCTGTCCCCAGAGGTGGAGACTACAGAGACAGGCAGGCTTCCTTGAGCTGCTGTGAGCTCCACCCAGTTCGAGCTTCCCAGAGGCTTTGTTTACCTACTTAAGCCTCAGGAATGGCGGGCGCCCCTCCCCCAGCCTCGCTGCTGCCTTGCGGATAGATCGCGGCAGACTGCTGTGTTAGCAGTGAGGGAGGCTTCGTGGGCGTGGGACCCTCCCGGCCAGGTGTGGGATATATTCTGGTGTGCCTGTATGCTTACAGCGCAGTATTGGGGTGGGAGTTACCCAATTTTCCAGGTGTTGTGTGTCTCAGTTCCCCTGGCTAGGAAACGGATCCCCTTCCCCCTTGCGCTTCCAGGTGAGGCGATGCCTCGCCCTGCTTCAGCTCTCGCTGGTCAGGCTGCAGCAGCTGACCAGCACCGATTGTCCGGCACTCCCTAGTGAGATGACCCCAGTACCTCAGTTGAAAATGCAGAAATCACCGGTCTTCTGTGTCGCTCGCGCTGGGAGTTGGAGACTGGAGCTGTTGGAAAACTTGGTGTGTTGGATATGGGGAGTGGGGAAAACAGGCACCGATGATGTCTATGCTTTTGACCTGTGTATGACTGGGGTAAGTAATGGTACTAGGAAATGAGGTGGAAAAACTAGGCAAGAGGCAGGTTTAGCAAGGAAATTAAGAAACAAAGTTCACTTGCAGAAAAATAAAGTTATATTCAGACACATCTGGGTTTGTGGACTGAACTCTGTATCCATTAGAAATACAAGCAAGGCAGATGACGGTTCAAATCCCAGCTCCACCACTTCCTGTGTGACATTGGGACTTTACCTTTATCGAACTTCAGTTTTTTATACACAGGGATGGCAGTGTCTTTCAAACAGGCTTTACTGTTGTCTGGCTCTTTGAGAATTCAATAAAATAATGTATATAAGAAATTTAGTGGCCGGGTACATTATCTCACACCTGTAATCCCAACACTTTGGGAGACCGAGGCGGGCAGAGCACCTGGGGTCAGGAGTTTGAGACCAGCCTGGTCAACATGTTGAAACCCTGTCTCTACTAAAAATACACAAATTAACTGGGTATGGTGGCGTGCACCTGTAATCCCAGCTCCTTGGGAGACTGAGGCAGGAGAATTGTTTGAACCTGGGAGGCAGAGGTTGCAGTGAGCCGAGATCTCACCACTGCACTCCATCCTGGGCCACAGAGTGAGACTGCCTCAAAAAAAAAAAAAAAAAAAGAAAAGAAAAGACGTTTGGTAAGGTGCTATACACATTCTGAGTGCTAAGTAGAAGTTAGTTTTATTCTTCTTCCCTCTGCCCTTCCAGGCAAGGGTAATGACTCCATTTGTGTATTGATATTTATTAGTATCAAACTGTAGGAATGATGATCTTGACTTACTGAGAGTGGCTGTGATCCAACCTCAGTATCAACGGCTTTATATAAACATGAAGTCAAACCGACCTGGGATTGCATCCTGGTACTACCTTGTAGTAACTGCCCCCCTGAGCTAGTTATTCTACCTTTCTGAGCTTCAGTTTTCTTTGTTTAAAATAGGCGTAATGCTGCTATCCTCAAAAGACTGCTATGAGTATTAAAAGGCCACTGTAAAAATCAAAAAGCTTGGGAACGTCTTAGATAATCTTTATTAGGGGAAGGATCAGATTCACTAAGGTCCATCCATACTAGGGTCTAGAATAGGCAGCAGTCATGAAGAATGAGGAAGCTCTGACCATATGCTGACCCGGAAAGATGTCCATATGGAAGGCCTCATCTCTTTCTCTCTCTCTCTTCTCTTTTTCTTTCTTTCTTTCTTTCTTTTTTTTTTTTTTTTTTTTTTTTTTTTTTTGGAGTCCTGCTCTTTGGCCCAGGCCGAATGCAGTGGCTCAATTATGGCTCACTGTAGCCTCAACCTCCCAGGCTCAAGTGATCCTCCCAGCTCAGCTTCCTGAGTAGCTGGGACTACAGGCATTTGCCAGCATGCACAGCTAGTTAAAGTTTTTTTTTGTAGAAACAGGCTCTTGCCATGTTAGCCAGGCTGCTCTCAAATTCCTAAGTGCAAGTAATCCTCCCACCTCAACCTCCCAACGTACTAGGATTACAGGTGTGAGTCACCACACCTGGCCTTCATCTCATTTTGGAAGGCAAAAAATATATGTGAGTGGATTGCAAGGCTGATTATGTGAATGGTGGCCCTGGGAGTTGAGCAGTGCACCACCTGAGCAACTGTATGGAGGTATTTTGTGGCTTGATGGCAAAATAGGTAGATATTGATTTAGATTATAGACATAATCATAGATAAAGACATGAGTATAGATATGTCTCAATATGCACACGGAATGATTGAGAAAGTTACTTTAAGGAACCTCTGTGGGTTGGGGAGGGGGTAGAATTTGAGAAGCAGAAGGGGAAAGACTTGCTTCTTACACTCTCTTCTTAAAAGGGTTTTAGGAGGGAGTTTTACCTTTTTTTTCCTTTTTGGCTCCATTTTCCTGTATTTTTCAAATGTAAAAGTCTTCTAAAAAGAGAGCTAATGCATAAGAAAATGTTTAGCTAAGCACTGCCTGGCACGAGATTTGTTTGTTCAATAAAAATGGCAACTGAAGAGAAAAAAGAGTGTGTTTAGTGGGGAGGGGGCAGAGGAGAAGACTAAGAGAAACTGGCTGTGAAGCATCCAGCTTCTCTTGGCAGCTTGTGGCAGGTACCCAAGGGTGGCCGGCGTTCCTTTGAGGTACTAATGACCTGATAAGAGTCATTCACAGGCACTGGCTGGGCGGTGTTCTCTGGGGCATCTGGAGACGGTGCTCCTTCCTCACCTAACAGAAGGAATGATGCTGATTTGAGCGTGTCAATCCAAATAGGAGAGTGAGAGTCATCAGCGGGGCACAGGGTGGGGGTGAGGGTGGCTATGTCTGAGTTCCGGGCTCTTCACTACTCTCCTCCCACCTGTCTGGTTTCCAATTCAGGTTCCCCCATTGAATTAGCTGTATAACTTTGGCAAGTGACTTAACTGCTTGAGGCCCAGACGGCTAACAAAAAACTCTGTGAGAGGGCCTCAGTTTATGTCGAAAATGAAAAATAGCCCCTATCTCAACACCACCCCGACGGTACCTTCGGGCGACCGATCCCTCAAGTGGAATGCTGAACTGCAGCGATGACAGTCAGTTTACTCTGTTTTCCTCGACACATCCGCCTGATGATTATTTAGACATTTGGCACAGAGTGAGCGGGGAGGTGGAGGAGTATTCCGAGGGGGGGCGCGGCGTGGGGGGGGGGTGGTAGAGGATGCGGGTACCGAAATAGTAATGACAGTTGAGTAATCATCGGAGGAAGTTCCTCAGTACCCCGGTGTGGCCATGGGACCGACGGGAACACTCTGCGAGTAGCACGGCAGTCGAGGAGGACTTGAGGGAGTCCATTCACAATCATGGAATAAGAGGACCCAGCCATTCCGGCCGGCTAGATCTGTGTAGGCGAACCGAACAAAAAAGAATTTTCTTTTCCATTCCAGTTCCTACAGAGAAGGAAGAGTTTTCGGGGTTCTTTCATTCCAGGAGGTCGAGGCACTTTTTTTCGAGACAAGACAAGATAATTCACTACAAGGAGAGAGAAGTCAGCTGAAAGAGCAGCATCTTCGGGGGCAGTTCAAAGCGCAGAGGGGGACACAAATACACTCCGTGCGACGGGACGTGGATCAAGGCAACAAGCAAAGAAGGCCTGGGCCGTAGGCAGAGACCACCCCCAGAAGATGGCGGTCGAAGCGAGGACGGGACTGTCAAGGAAAGGGCCACAGGCGGCGTAAACCAGCAATCAAGACCGTGCGGTACGTAAAGAAAACTGAAGTTACTAAAAACGCCTGAACTCACAATAACGAGAAGCGAATAAACCAAGACAATTCTTTTTATTTTTATTTCATATTTATTTATTTATTTTTCAGACAGAGTCTCACTCTGTTGCTCAGACTGGAGTGCAGTGGTGAGATCTCAGTTCACTGCAACCTCCGCCTCCCAGGTTCAAGCAATTCTCCTGCCTCAGCCTCCTGAGGAGCTGGGATTACAGGCACATGCCACCACCCCCAGCTAATTTTTGTATTTTTAGTAGAAACGGGATTTCACCATTTTGGCCTCAAGTGATCCTCCCCCCTCAGCCTCCCAAAGTGCTGGGATTCCAGGCATGAGCCACTGCGCCCAAAGTGCTGGGATCACAGGCATGAGCCACTGCGCCAGGCCTGATAACCAAGCCAACGGTTAAGGGACTAATAGGCCGTTAGCATGTACAGCGTGGATACTTGGGACAAGGGAGGATTCACACCCCGGGTGGGACAGAGCAAGATTTCATCACACTACTCAGAACAGTGTGCAGTTTAAAACTCATGAATTGGGCCAGGTGCATTGGCTCACACCTGTAATCTCAGCACTTTGGGAGGCTCAGGTGGGAGGATCACTCAAGGCCAGGAGTTTGAGACCAACCTGGGCAGCATAGTGAGACCCTTTCTCTACCAAAAATGAAAAAGAAATTAGTTGGGCATAGTGGTGCCTGCCTGTGGTCCCAGCTACTCAGGAGACTGAGGCAGGAAGATTGCTCGTGCCTAAGAGGTTGAGCCTGCAGTGAGGTGTGATCATGCCACTGCATTCCAGCCTGGGCTACAGAGCAAGACTGCATCCCTAAAACAATAAAATAAAATAAGAAAAACGTATGAATTGTTTCTTTCTGGAATTTTCCATATAATATTTTCGAACCTCAGTTGACCATAGGTAACTGAAAACAAGGAAAGTGAAGCACAGAACACAGTAAAAGACTCATTAACTTTCAGCTAGGATTAGTATTAGTCCTAATACTATATTAATAATATAGTATTAGAATATTAGTATTAGCATTATTTCTTTTTTCTTTTTCTTTTTTTTTTTTTTTTTGAGACGGAGTCTCGCTCTGTCGCCCGGGCTGGAGTGCGGTGACTCTCAGCTCACTGCAAGTCCGCCTCCCGGGTTTGCCATCCTTCTTCCTCTCCGCCTTCTTCTCCCGCCTCAGCCTCCCGAGTAGCTGGACAACAGGCGCCCGCCACCCCTCGCCCGGCTAGTTTTTTGTATTTTTTTTAGTAGAGACGGGGGTTTCACCTTTGTAGCCAGGATGGTCTCGATCTCCTGACCTCGTGATCCACCGTTCTCGGCCTCCCAAAGTGCTGGGATTACAGGTTTGAGCCACCGTGCCCGGCCAGCATTATTTCTAAGACCCACAATCCCTTATCCAAGCTCCTGAAATCCAAAAAACTCTGAAAAAATAAAAGTTCCTTGGAGTTCATACAGCAGCAACCTGTGAGGTCGTCACATGGACTTACTTGGGAGCAAAATCTGACCTGAGCTGACTTGGGAAAGTATTCATGGTCTTCATTTATTTCACTTGCTATGATTATTTCTAAGTTTTGCTGCAGAGCAATGAATGCATTTGACAGCAGGGTGCTGCCCCGGGGGTGTTAAGTTATCTGTGGTAAATGAACCCTCATACCTTTGTCAAATTCTAAACATTTGAATTTCTGAAACACGTCTGAGTATGAGACTGTGGGCCTATTCCATAATGGGTACAGCAGCAGACCACACATTCCCCAGTTTTTATACTTTTCTCCATATATTTATGTCACATGCTTTAATATTTATGTTACATTTCTCTTGTGAAAGTTGTCAGATAAAAATGGAGTCACTTGTGTTACAAACCCTGACAATCCCAGCACTTTCAGAGGCCAAGGCAGGCAGATCACTTGAGGTTAGGAGTTCAAGACCAGCCTGGCCAACATGGTGAAACCCCATCTCTATTAAAAATACAAAAATTAGCGGGGCATGGTGGTGTGCACCTGTAGTCACAGCTCCTTGGGAGGCTGAGGCAGGAGAATTCCTTGAACCCAGGAGGTGGAGGTTGCAATGAGCAGAGATTGCGCCACTGCACTCCAGCCTGGAGCAACAGAGTGAGACTCTGTTTAAAAGCAAAACAAAACAAACGAAAAACCCTGACAAGTCTGGGCATGATGACTCATGCCTGTAATCCCAGAATTTTGGGAGATTGAGGCAGAAGGATTGCTTGAGGCCGAGAGCTCAAGACCAGCCTGGGCAACACAGCAAGACTCTATCTCTACCGGAAAAAAAAAAAAAAAAAAAAAAAAAAAAAAAAAAAAAAAAAGCCAGGCATGGCGCATGCCTGTAGTCTCTGCTATTGCTTGAGGCCAGGAGGTCAAGTGTGCAGTAAGCCATGATCACACCACTGCACTCCAGCCTGGGAGACAAAGCAAGACCTCTTCTTTTGCAAAAACCATAACTTTGCGCAAAGACCATTGTAACCTTACACAAAAAAATACTTCTAACACAGAATGACGATCTTCCCCAGCAAGACTTTGCCCTGCAACTGCCTGTCCAGCCCTCGAACTGGCACCACCCTTGTATTCATTCCTGTGAGCAAAGGATATAATTATCTCAAAACAATACAGAACCTCCTGATTTTTCCTTAAAAAAAAAAAAAAAAGTTTTCTCTAAAAAAAAAAAACCTTCGGTTCTTCCTTTACCCCCGCTCCCTGCCTAAATATGCACATAGTTCACTATGGCACCTGTATTCCCATTGCAATGCCTATTCCCTAATAAACGTCATTTTCTTTTGAAGCATTTTCCTCTCCGTTTGTCATTTAGGTTGACACTCTTTAAATCAACCTGGCTTTTTTTTTAACTTAAATTTATTTTCAAAGGAAACTTTATAACCCAACTGTAAATGGAAAGTGAGTATCTCTGGCTGTAAATAGAAGGCCACTGTAAAAATAAACACAATGAAAACAAAATGATGTTATTAAATTCCAGCTAGATACCGTGAATTGAAAAGGAAATAGCTTTCTCACCATGTGGTGAGATCTTATTTAATGCCTTGTCTGGATACCACATAGCAGCCTTGGTAGATGCTACCTGCCACCAGGGAGCCTCCTACTGGTGGGGTTGCCTTCCTGGTAGAAGGAAGGGGCTAGTTAGCCCCCCACCCCTTCAACCTGAGGTGGGTAGCATGGATATTCCATGCTTTGAGGAATAGCATTAACAGCTGCCCTTCCTCTGGTTAGAGCACCCGGAATATGCCCAAAACCACTCGGTAACATGTGCACCCACCTGCAACAGAAAATGTCCTTATGAACTCTCATCACAATGACATTTATTATCATTGAGCCAATACTGCTGGAAGGTGCCATAGTATGACCAGAGAGTGGTGAGCCTAGTAGCTTGTTTTGGCTGGAAGTGAGACCCCAGGGTCTGGGCACTAGGCAAGAAGCTGCTGTTTTTTCATTCATTCATTTGAAAAAGGATATACTGGCTAGGTGCGGTAGTTCATATCTGTAATCTCAGCATTTTTGGAGGCTGAAGTGGGAGGATCACCTGAGGTCAGAAGTTTGAGACCAGCCTGGCCAGCATGGTGAAATCCCATTTCTACTAAAAATACAAAACTTAGCCAGGTGTGGCGGCATATGCTTTTAGTCCCAGCTACCTGGGAGGCTGAGGTAGGAGAATGGCTTGAACCTGGAAGGCAGAGGTTGCAGTGAGCTAAGACTGTGCCACTGCACTCCAGCCTGGGTGACAGAGTGTGACTCCATCTCAAGAAAAATGAAAAATAAAAACAAATTTGCAAAAGGATATATTGAGTGCCTCCTATGTGCTAAGCACCATACCTGACTCTAGGGATGCGGAGGGACAAAGCTCCTGCCTTTGTGGATATGCGAGAGATGGAGAAGGATCACACGAAGGAAATAAACAAGGAGGCAGAATAGCCTATCACAGCTGGAGGTTAGGGAAGCCTCTCAGAGAAGGGGCATCTGGGCTGAGAGCAAATGCCAAGCATGAGCAGCCACACTAAGATGAGCGGGAGAGTATCCTGGCTGGGTGACCAGCAAGCACACAGGCCCAGAGGCCAGAATTCTCACCTCTCATTGCCCCATCTTCAAGGAAGCACTCACTTCTCAAGCTTCAGGGGGTGCAGAATCCCTGGGAGTGGGGGTCAGAGGGGGGTTGGCTTAAGATTTCTGGGCCATAGCTGGACAGACTCTGATTCAACAGGTCTGGGGTGGGGCCTGAGGTTCAGCATTTCTTTTTTGTCTTTTTTTTCCTCCCCCTCCCCTCCCTCCTCACCACCTCCCTCCTCCTTTCTCCCCCCCCTTCCTCCTCCTCCCTATTCTTCTTCCTTTTTCCTTCTGTCCTTCTGAACGGACTCTTCCTTCCTGCTTCCTATCTAGCTCCCTTTCCTACTTTCTTTCTTCTTTCTTTCTTTCTTTCTTTCGCTTCTTTTCTTTCTTTCTTTCTTTCTTTCTTTCTTTCTTCTTTCTTCTTTTCTTTTCTTTTTCTCTTTTCTTTTCTTCTTTCTTTCTCTTTTTACTTTTCTTTCTTCTTTTCTTTTCTTTTTTCTTCTTTCTTTTTTTTCCTTATCTTCTTTCTTCTTTTCTTACTTTCACTTCTTGTTCTTTCTTTCTTTTTCTTTTTTTCTTTTTTATTCTTTTCTCTTTTTCTTTTTTCCTTTCTTTCAGTTTGTTCTTGATTCTTTCTTCTTTCTTTCTTCTTTTCCGATTCTTTTTCTTTCTTCTTTTCTTTCTTTCTTTCTTGTTTCTTGCTTTCGTTTCTTCTTCTTTCTTTTCTTTTTTGTTTTTTTTCTTATATTCTTTTGCTTTTTCTTTCCTTTCTATCCTTCTTTCTTTCTCTTCTTTTTCTTTTTCTTTTCTTTCTTCTTTTCTTCTTTCTCTTTCTTTCTTTCTTCCTTTCTTTCTTCCCTTATTGCGTTGCTTTTCTCTTTGCTTTCCTTTCTTTCTTTTTTTCTTTCTTTTCATCTTGTCTTATCTTCGTCTC
>NC_044568.1:1753888-1949898 GCF_007565055.1 Rhinopithecus roxellana | reverse complement strand
TCTGGAAAGTCAATGCTGGAGCTCTGAAATAGAGTAAACAGAACACATGTTTTGGTGATGTTAGTGGCAGGAATATAAAGAGATGCAGAGAAGTAACTCAAACCAAGAAACCAAAGACAACAAGGCAAGGAAGCAATGTGCCAAAGGTCACAATACAAGGAATTTCTACTCCACAAACAACTCCATTAACTGCTTAAAACATTTGGCCTCTTCTCCTTTATAGCTTACAAAACAAACATCCTTTGTTTTACAATTTTTTTTTTATAGACAGGGTCTCCCTATGTTGCCCAGGCTGGTCTCAAACTACTGGACTCAAGCAACCCTCCTGCCTCGGCCTCCCAAAGTGCTGGGATTACAGACATGAGTCACCACACCCAGCTGCTTCATAATATTTTTTAAAATCCATTAGGTAGACGGCACAGTGGCTCACGCCTGTAATCCTAGCACTTTGGGAGGCAGAGGTGGGCACATTACTTGAGGTCAGAAGTTCGAGACCAGCCTGGTCAACATGGTGAACCCTATCTCTACTAAAAACACAAAAATTAGCCAGCTGTGGTGGTGTGCACCTGCAATCCAGTTACTCAGGAGGCTGAGGCAAGAGAACTGCTTGAGTCTGGGTGGAGGAGGTTGCAGTGAGCGGAGATCGAGCCACTGCACTCCAGCCCAGGTACAGAGCAAGACTCTGTATATATAAAATAAAATAAAATAAAAATCGACTGGGTGAACAGATATTCTCCCAATAGGCAGAAAGCTCCTGATCTCTTGACTGTTGTACTACTGACTAGGAAACTGTAAATAGAACTAAAATGTATTTTATTACCCATCCCAGGTTCAAGTTTAATGTAGCCTACATGCACAGGTTATAAGACACTGACATCCACCTCAAATTAGATAATGAAAACCCAAAATCTTAATTAAATGTTCTCAATGTTCAAGATCAAAAGAGAGGCCAGGCACCGTGGCTCATACCTGCAAACCTAGCACTTAGGGAGGCCAAGGGAGAAAGATTGCTTAAGCCGAGGAGTTCAAGACCAGCTTGCACAAAACAGTGAGACCCCATCTCCGCAAAAAATTTAAAAATTAGCCAGGTATGGTAGCACATACCTGTAGTCCCAGCTACACAGGGGCTGAGGCATGAAGATTACTTTAGTACAGAAGGTCAGGAGGCTGAGGTTGTAGTGGGCTACTACCATGCCACGACACTCCAGCCTGAGTGACAAAGTGAGACCTTGTCTCAAAACAAAAAAGATCAAAAGAGAAGTTCCCAATAATAAGCCTTACTAAACAAATATATCTCGAACCTAGCATGAGCCAAAATATGTTCCCAGATTTAAATAAAAACATTAGACTGGGCTGGACATGGTGGCTTACACCTGTAATCCCAGCACTTTGGGAAGCTGAGGTGGTTGGATCGCCAGAGCCCAGAAGTTTGTGTGACCAGTCTGGGTAACATGGCAAGATTTCACTTCAATTAAAAATAATAATAATAAAGTTATTTAAAAGTAAGTATATATTAGGCTGGGTGCAGTAGCTCACACCTGTAATCCCAGCACTTTGGGAGATTGTGAGAGGATAGCTTGAGCCCAAAAGTACAAGACCAGCCTGAGTAACATAGGGAGACACATCTCTACAAAAAATTTAAAAATTAGCCAGGTGTGGTGGTTCCCATTTGCAGTCCCAGCTATCCCACAGCTGAGGTGGGAGAATCAGAAAATCATTTGAGCCCAGGAGTTCAAGTCTGCAGTGAGCTGTGATCACACCACTGGACTCCAGCGTGGGTGACGGGAACAAGACTCTGCCTCTTAAAAAAAACAAAAAACAGGTTGAGTGTGTTGGCTCATGCCTGTAATCCCAGCACTTTGGGAGGCTGAGGTGTTCAAGGCCAGGAGTTCAAGACCAGCCTGACCAACATGGTGAAACCCCGTCTCTACTAAAAATACAAAAATTAGCCAGGCGTGGTGGTGCATGCCTGTAATCCCAGCTACTCACGAGGCTGAGGCAGGAGAATGGCATGAACCCGGGAGGCAGAGGTTGCAGTGGGCCGAGATTGTGCTACTGCACTCCATCCTGGGCAACAGAGTGAGACCCTGTCTTAAACAAAAACAAAAAACAGTGGCCGGGCACGGTGGCTCATGTCTGTAATCCCAGCATTTTGGAAGGCCAAGGCAGGCGAATCACGAGGTCAGGAGATCGAGACCATCCTGGCTAACACGGTGAAATCCCGTCTCTACTAAAAATACAAAAAATTAGCCGGCTGAGGTGGCGGGCGCCTTTGTTCCCAGCTACTCAGGAGGCTGAGGGAGGAGAATGGCATGAACCCAGGAGGCGGAGCTTGCAGTGAGCCGAGATCGCACCACTGTACTCCAGCCGGGGCAACAGGGACTCTGTCTCCAAAAAAAAAAAAAAAAAAAAAAACCTTTGAATTAACATAATCTTTTGCGGTTTACTAGCCACTACTTTGATTTCTCATAAACAACATTTTCAAGATTGAAGAGTTGAAGCTGGGAGCAGTCTCATGCCTGTAATTACAACACTTCGGGAGGCCAAGGCAGGCGGATCACTTGAGGTCAGGAATTCAAGACCAGCGTGGTCAACATGGTGAAACCCTGTCTCTACTAAAAATACAAAAATTAGCCAGGCGTGGTGGCACGCACCTGTAGACCCAACTACTTGGGAGGCTGAAGCAGAAGAATCGCTTGAACTCGGGAGGCGGAGGTTACAGTGAGCCAAGATCATGCCACTGCACTCTAGCCTGGGCAACAGAGTGAGACTCTGTCTCAAATAAAATGAAAAAATTCAGGACATGAGAACACGTATTTGGGAAGACAATTTGAGACATCCATCAAAACTTTAAATGCATATATCCTATGTCTCAACAATGCCCCTTCTAGGAAATCTATAATACAAAAAAATTCTTACCTATACAAAAAGATATACTGCACACAGAAGTGGACTACAGAATTGCTGATAAAGATTGGAAAGCCTCCAAATTTCAATTAACTGATTAAACAAATTATATGTATCCATACTATGAAATAAAAGACATTCTGCTGAGTGGCAAATGCCAGTTGCATAAAATGTGAATATTAGGATTCCACTTATATATATATATGTATATACATATTATTGAGACAGAGTCTCACTCTGTCACCCAGGCTGGAATGCAGTGGCGCGATCTTGGCTCAATGCAACCTCCGCCCCCTGAGTTCATGCCATTCTC
The DNA here is from genome assembly GCF_007565055.1 of Rhinopithecus roxellana. Classification (NCBI taxonomy): domain Eukaryota; kingdom Metazoa; phylum Chordata; class Mammalia; order Primates; family Cercopithecidae; genus Rhinopithecus; species Rhinopithecus roxellana. The sequence goes on along the minus strand of NC_044568.1, from coordinate 1,946,678 downwards.
CTCCTGCCTCAGCCTCCCGAGTAGCTGGGACTACAGATGCCCGCCACCAGGTCCAGCTAATTTTTTTTGTATTTTCAGTAGAGACGGGGTTTCACCGTGTTAGCCAGGATGGTCTCGATCTCCTGACCTTGTGATTCGCCAGCCTCGGCCTCCCAAAGTGCTGGGATTACAGGCGTGAGTCACCGCGCCCTGCCCATTTTTTAAAATGTAAGCCTGGCACAGTGGTATATGCTTGCAATCCCAGCACTTTGGGAAGCCAAAGTGGGCAGACTGCTTGAGCCCAGGAGCTTGAGACCGGCTAAGGCAACATGGTAAAACCTTGTCTCTACAAAAAATACAAAAATTAGCTGGGCATGGTGGCATGTGCCTGTAGTTCCAGCTACTCACGAGGCTAAGGCAGGAAGATCACTTGAGCCAGCGAGGTCAAGGCTGCAGTCAGCCATGACTATACCACTGCACTCCAGCCTCAGTGACAGAGAGATTCTGTCTCATTAAAAAAAAAAAAAAAAAAGCCGGGCACGGTGGCTCATGCCTGTAATCCCAGCACTTTGGGAGGCCGAGGCGGGCGGCGGATCACGAGGTCAGGAGATCGAGACCATCCTGGCTAACACGGTGAAACCCTGTCTCTACTAAAAATACAAAAAAATTAGCCGGGTGTGGTGGCGGGTGCCTGTAGTCCCAGCTGGTGGGGAGGCTGAGGCAGGAGAATGGTGTGAACCCAGGAGGCGGAGCTTGCAGTGAGCCGAGATCACGCCACTGCACTCCAGCCTGGGCGACAGAGCGAGACTCTGTCTCAAAAAAAAAAAAAAAGGCTAATATGTATGTGTGTCTAGGTATATGTGTATATGTATACATGTACATAAAAGCTAGGAAAAAAGGAGTAAAACGGGAAGGAAGTGGCATGCGAAAAGGAAGTAAGAAGAGAAACACAGCCAAGCGTGGTGGCTAACACCTGTAATCCCAGCATTTTGGGAGGCCAAGGTGGGCAGATCACGAGGTCAAGAAATCGAGACCATCGTGGCCAACATGGTGAAACCCCATCTCTCTTAAAAATATAAAAATTAGCTGGGCATGGTAGCACATGTCTATAGTCCCAGCTACTCAGGAGGCTGAGGCAGGAGGATCGCTTGAACCCAGGAGGTGGAGGTTGCAGTGAGCCAAGATCACACCACTGCACTCCAGCCTGGCAACAGAGCAAAACTCCGTCTCAAAAACAAAGAGAAAAAAAAAAAAGAGAAACATATCTGGGCAGGCGCGATGGCTCACGTCTGTAATCCTAGCACACTGGGAGGCCAGGGCGGGTGGATCACCTGAGGTCAGGAGTTCGAGACCAGCCTGACCAATATGCTGAAACCCTGTCTCTATTAAAAATACAAAAATTATCCAGGCGTGGTGGCAGGTGCTTGTAGTCCCAGCTACTCTGGAGGTTTGAGACAAGAGAATTGCTTGAACCCAGGAGACGGAGGTTGTAGTGACCCGAGATTGCACCACTGCACTCCAGCCTGGGCGACAGAGCAAGACTCCATCTCAAAAACCAAAAAAAAAAAAAAAAAAAAAAAAGAAAAAAGAAAAAGAAAAGAAACACATCTGTTAACTCTACATACAGCAGTTATATTTTAGTTTTTCACAACCATATATATAAAATACCTTCTATGAATTCAACTACAGATCTTTAGCCAGAAAAAGGAAGAGGAAGAAAAGAAAAAGAAGACAAAAATGATATAAATGTCCTGCTATCCTGACTGCCCTACTATTCTACAAATACACTCTTCTGGGTGTAAGTGTGGTTCTGTCAACCCATTCCTCCATATCTCGACAAGAATATGGGAGCATCTAACTGTGCACACAGGGTCCTATATTTTAAAAACATATTAAGTTGTTGCATCCTCAAATCCTATATGCTTTAAGGGTGATAAGAGCTTTCTGAGAGAGATTTTGACCCAATTTTCACCCTAATTACTAACTCCAGAACTGAATGCCCTTGCATGCAACCCTGCTACAACTAAAGAATTTTAAATAAAACAAAAACCTTAAATGAAAGACCAAAGAGGCCGGGCGCGGTGGCTCAAGCCTGTAATCCCAGCACTTTGGGAGGCCGAGACGGGCGGATCACAAGGTCAGGAGATCGAGACCATCCTGGCTAATACGGTGAAACCCCGTCTCTACTAAAAAATACAAAAAAACTAGCCGGGCGAGGTGGCGGGCGCCTGTAGTCCCAGCTACTCGGGAGGCTGAGGCAGGAGAATGGCGTAAACCCGGGAGGCGGAGCTTGCAGTGAGCTGAGATCCGGCCACTGCACTCCAGCCTGGGCGACAGAGCGAGACTCCGTCTCAAAAAAAAAAAAAAAAAAAGAAAGACCAAAGAAAATACAAAAATACATTTCCCTTTTCATACAATTCCCAAATTTACAGAGTCTAAACTTTTTCTCTGCCTTTGTTTTTCCAGACTAGAGAACCCCAGCACTTTTATTCATCTGTTTTAGACATCACTGTCAGGCCTATCTTCAAGTCTATGATAGCTTTTATGAAAGGAGTTGCTGGCAACTAGAACCGTATTAAGTATTCCAGGTGTACAATCACAGCTTGTACAATGGGCAAAGTTCCTCTGATCTGTTTCCAATACATTTCCCAAAATAACCAGATTTGTCTTAGTCATTTAAAACAGAGTGCCATCAGCCAGGCATGGTGGCTCATGCCTATAATCCCAGCACTTTGGGAGGCCAAGGTGGGAGGATCACCTGAGGTCAGGAATTCGAGATCAGCCTGATCAACATGGAGAAACCCCATCTCTACTAAAAATATAAAATTAGTCAGCGTGATGATGTATGCCTGTAATCCCAGCACTTTGGGAGGCCAACGTGGGAGGATCACCTGAGGTGGGGAGTTTGAAACCAGCCTGACCAACATGGAGAAACCCCACCTCTACTAAAAATATAAAATTAGCCAGGATGGTGGTGCATGCCTGTAGTAACAGCTACTCGGGAGGCTGACACAGGAGAATCACTTAAACCTGGGAGGCGGAAGTTGCAATGAGCTGAGATCATGCCATTACACTCTAGCCTGGGCAATTAAGAACGAAACTCCATCTCAAAAAATAAAAATAAAAAAAAGAACAGAGTGCCATCCCTAAGGTGTCTCATTGCCACCCTCTGCTTTTGTTTGATTAACTCCTGGCCAAAGCCATGGAACCCACTTTAAGTAATTCTGTGTTGCTGGTACTACCAGAAAACTATATCCACACAAATTTCCCAACTGAGCCTACTTTTCCCTCAATGAAAATTTACCAAAAAAAAAAAAAAAAAAAAAAAACCACACACTATAAGGCCACGTGCAGTGGCTCATGCCTGTAATCCCAGCACTTTGGGAGGCCGAGACGGGCAGATCACCTGGGGTTGGGAGTTCGAGACCAGCCTGATTCAACATAGAAAAACCCTGTCTATTCTAAAAACACAAAATTAGCCAAGGATCTTGGTGCATGCCTGTAATCCCAGCTACTAGGGAAGCTGAGGCAGGAGAATCACTTCAACCCGGGAGGGAGAGGTTGCGGTGAGCCAAGATCATGCCACTGCACTCCAGCTTGGGCAAGAAGAGCGAAACTTTGTCTAAAAAAAAAAAAAAAGGTACAAATACTCTTTAGGTATCCCATACCACAGTGATTGATAAATAGCTATTAACTGATTGCAGGGTAAAGGTAAAATGTCAACTGGTTTACTTGCTAACTTAGGAAACTGTCTATAAGACCAAAATTAACCTTCAACTTTTCTCTTTTGCCCACAAGCATATGATTAACTCTCGATTTCATTTGTTTATATACTGCCAGTTTTGAGAAAGAATTTGACATAACTCAATCACTGTGAAGCCTACCCTCGAGGCTTTCATAACTGCATTACCATTAATCTGCAAGAGAAGGGAAAGATGGCAAGACTCAGATGAATTCATGTTGTTAGTGGGATAGAAGATAGGATGCAAGATTTTAAATAAGAAAAGATTAAGACTTATTTTTAATCACATAGCCATACACCCATACCCCTTATTTACATTCTCCTTATCCATTACAACGGATAATCAAGAGAGCAGAAAGGAAAAAGTGATATTTACTGAGTGTCTACCAGGTCAGCTACAACACCTCTAGAGGGAATATCCTAAAGGAGAACCTCCCTAATATTGCCCCATCAATGAAGCTCTCTTCTCCTCAAGAGGAAACAGTAGTTTTTTTTCTACCCCGTGTTTCCTAATTAGTGAGCTTGAGAAAAGGAAGTGAGCACAGTTTAACCCCTTCTGGGCTCTCTCTTTTTGGATAGGATACACACATACTCTGCTTTTCCAGAAAATAAAGGTCTACACCCTTGAAGGAGATGCGAGGTGAATGAGTTAGGATAGCGAGAAGCCTCCCAGTCTTTTGTTTATTTTTATTTTTATTTTAAAATAGAGATGAGGTCTCACTATTTTATGCCCAGGCTGGTCTCAAACTCCTTAGCTCAAGTGATTCTCCCGTCTCAGCCTCCAAAACTGCTAGGATTACAGGTATAAACCACCATGTCCAGCCAAGAAGCCTGTAAGTCTTGATGTGTAGGTGGTTCAAGTTGGGGGTAAGATAATAAAAATCCCAAATGGAGTTACGAAGCTATGTTTTCAAATTCAGTTTTACAACTACTAAACCTCATGTTCTCATATCCATCTGCCTGTCTCTGCATCTTATTCCATAATTCATTCTTTTTTTTTTTTTTTTTTTTTTTCTGAGACAGAGTCTCGTTGTGTTGCCCAGGCTGGAGTGCAGTGGAGTGATCTCGGCTCACTGCAACCTCTGCCTCCCCAGTTCACGCCATTCTCCTATCTCAGCTTCCCCCAGTAGCTGGGATTTCAGGCACCCATGACCACGCTCAGCTAATTTTTTTTTTTTGGTATTTTTAGTAGCGACGGGGTTTCACCATGTTAGCCAGGATGGTCTTGACCTCCTGACCTCATGATCCGCCCACCCCAACCTCCCAAAGTGCTAGGATTACAGGCATGAGCTGCTGCACCTGGCCCTTCTTAATTCATTCTACAGCAATGGAGGAGATAACAGGGTCATTTATTTATTACCCTAAAACTAAAGGACAAAGGTGAAATGATTTGCCCCAAAGCCCAAAGTTAGTAGTAGAACCAAATTCTGATTCCACATCTTCATGCTGCCTCATCAGCAATTCAGAAAAGAAAAAACTCAATTATGCTACTTACCTGACAAACAAATTTGACATCTGGTGAGGATCTATTGAAGGGTTTCGGGAAAACATAGAAGTTAAATGACTTCGTTATATACCTGGGATAAGATAAAAGGAGACTTAGGAGGTGACACTGTGCCACAAAAACAGAATTCCCAACGTTTGTTAAAACAACTTACTTTGAATCTGTGTAGTCATACTTAAAAGTGCAAAGGCCAAACTGAAATAGCAAAAAGTCCATGGAATGCTGGGAAAGGGAAATAAAACATGTCACAATAGTGCTGCATATTCCATGTGAGCACAGCATTCTCACACAGCTGGGCTTTCTGAATTACTCAATGAGACTTCAGCAGAACACTTCCAAGTAGAACAGATTACACATAGGAATCAGAAGCATTACTAATCTGTATATATTTCATAATACTTTTCCCATTTAAGGACCTATTTATCCATCATCCAAAGAATCATATTAGGTCTCTTTCCAAATGATTAAAATAACTGCCTCATATTTCCTAGGAATCAAATTAACACTGAAAATGCTAAATCTTCCCCAAAATGTTTTCCAGCAAACAATTATTTTTGCTGTTTTAAATATCATTAAAATAATACTTTAAGGCCAGGTGTGGTGGCTCACATCTGGAATCTCAGCACTGTGGGAGGCTGAGGCAGGAGGATCGTTTGTGGCCAGAAGTTCGAGACCAGACTGGTCAACAAAGTGAGACCGATCTCTACAAAAGAATATGTAAAAAAAAAAAAAAAAAAAAAAAAAAACTGGCTGGGTACAGTGGCTTGCGCCTGTAGTCCCAATTACTTGGGAGGCTGTGGCAGGAGAATCACTTGAGCCAGGGGTTCAAGGCTCCACCAAGCAATGATCACGCCACTGCACCCCAGCCTGGGTGACAGGAGTGAGACCTTGTCTCTAAAACAAGACAAAACAAAAAAAAACCAATTCATGGCTAGGTTTGAGGAGAAAATACTGCACTTACAAAACCTTAATGTACAAGTTTAATAACAATATTTCTCTATCATTTAACATAAGGAAGACTAACATAAGAAAAAAGATTTTCTAACACATCCACTTGCCTTTTTAAGCTTCTGATACCTTTCTTCTGGAGTGTCAAAACCATTTGTTAATGCAGAAACTGAAGGTCCATCACTGATTCCTAGATTTTAAGAAATAACAATGTTTAACTTACTAATAAACACTAACGTAAAAATGCCAGTCAACCATTCAGTGCTTCTATAATGTCATATCATGAATTAAGGTTACTTGGAAGCACTCCCTAACTTACTTTTTCAAAATAAGCATTAATTTTGCTGGCCACCAGGTTAAACACTCCAATAATGAACTTAAGAGTTGTGAATGTTTCAACTTGAGAACAGGCAGTTCGTGTCTAAAATGTGACTTAAAACACAGTAATCATTTAAGAAAACAACCTCTATGCTTGAATAAATTTTGCTGCTTTAAAAGATTCTTGTATAAGCAGACATCAATCAATCCCTAAGTACATTACTGCCAGAGTTCCAGTCTTGGTCAAGAGTTTGGAGTGGTTAATATCCATACAAAGAATGTATCTTCAAGGTAAAGGGAAAATTATTTCTGGTGAAAACTCTTAGCTTCCTAGGGAAGTGACTCCAACTAGAAACTGCTCAAAGCCAAGGATAATATTTACCCCTGCATGGATTCCTGCATGGAAAATCAGACAGCAAAAATGGATATCCATATCAAAGGGAGTGAACCGTTCATATGGACATCGACAATTTTAAAACTAGCCTTTGCTCCCCCTAAAAAAGGGAACAAAAAAATTTGCAACTTTAAGTGTCAATGAAGTATTTCCCGTATACACATCTGCTGAGGCAGGCAATGAACATGTCCACTAATGCATAAAGAAATATCTCATTTATCTGCAAAAACCTGACCCTAGCTGGTCACAAAAGGGCAAATATTGTAAGATTCCACTTAGATGATATGTCAAGGGCAGTCATATTCAGAGAAAAATGGCGGTTGCTAAAGGCTGGAGGAAAGGAGGAATGGCGAGTTTAAGGTGTAGAGTTTCAGTTTGTGAAGATGAAGAAGTCCTAGAGATGGATGGGGATGTTTGCAAAGCAATGTGAATGTACTTAATGCCACTTAACTGTAAAGTCACTTAAAACGGCACATTCATGTCATATCTATTTTACCGTCAAGAAAAAGTCGGACCCTAATCCTCAAGCTCTCTGCAATGTACATGCCGCACTGTTTTAAGCAGCACCAAAACCATCATCTCTATCTGCAATCCTAAGTCCAATCACAAACCCACGGCATTTCATTTCTTCTGTGCTTTTGAAACGTTTAAAAGGTAACATTGAGATCTGTGAAACCCGCCCAAGGCTACTAACAGCGAGAGGCCACCATCAAGCATAAGAAGTCTGGGGCTGGCCGGGCGCGGTGGCTCAAGCCTGTAATCCCAGCACTTTGGGAGGCCGAGATGGGCGGATCACGAGGTCAGGAGATCGAGACCATCCTGGCTAACACGGTGAAACCCCGTCTCTACTAAAAAATACAAAAAAAACTAGCCGGGCGAGGTGGCGGGCGCCTGTAGTCCCAGCTACTCGGGAGGCTGAGGCAGGAGAATGGCGTAAACCCGGGAGGCGGAGCTTGCAGTGAGCTGAGATCTGGCCACTGCACTCCAGTCCGGGCGACAGAGCGAGACTCCGCCTCAAAAAAAAAAAAAAAAAAAAAAAGAAGTCTGGGGCTGCGGGATTGAAGGAGCCTTGGCTACGCACCGCAAGGCGGTAGCCTGAGCTTGCGAGGGAGGGGTACCTGAAAACTCCCCATCGATGGCGAAGAAGTCGGCCTCCTCTATGGCCTGGTACACTTTGTGAAGATTACTCTTAATCTGCGGAGAAACCGAAAAGAGGCTCAGAACCAGTGGCCTGAATTCCTGCTAAGGGGAGAGGGAAGGAGGGCCGAGGAGCTCCTGAGGCTGAGAGCTGGAAGGGAAAAAGTCTCAGAGGTGTGCACCGGGGCGAAGGTAATCAGGTCCTCGAGGGGTGCATGGGCAGCGGGGACAAGCCCCGGGGGGTGCCCGGGCCGGAGAAGGACAAGGCCTCGAGTGGTGCCGGGATTGGAGGAGTAAGTACAAGGACCCTAGGATGCACGGTCCGTAGCGGGACAAGATCCCAAGAGGCGCACCGGCTTAAGGAGGGAAAAGCCCCGAGGGGCTGCCTCAGCCCCACGCCCAGCCAAATAGGCCGGCCATGGTCTCGGCCTAGCAGGCCAGGGGCAACGGGGTGTGGGCAGGCGGGGAGGTGCACGGCGAACACGCACTGTTCCTGATTATCTCCATTCTGCAGAGTGGCCGGTACCCCGGCCCCACACGGGCCCGCGCTCCCCTCAACGGTTCTACTCGCCGAATTCCGCGGCGACCGCGGGCAGTAGCTGAGGCAGCAGCAGCCGAGACTGCAGCCCCGACTTCCGAAAACAGCGCGCGCCTGCTGCGCTTGCGTCAGCGCCTGCGTCGGCGGCGGGGGCGGGGCCAAGGCTGAGCTCCTTTCAGTACTGACAGGGACAGGGGAGGGGCGTGGCTATCGAAGTCCCCAAGGTGTGGCCTAATTTGTGCGGGCATTCACTTTAGTAGAAAAAATGTGGCCGGGCGCGGTGGCTCAAGCCTGTAATCCCAGCACTTTGGGAGGCTGAGACGGGCGAATCACGAGGTCAGGAGATCGAGACCATCCTGGCTAATACGGTGAAACCCCGTCTCTACTAAAAAATACAAAAAAAAAAAAAAAAAAATTAACTGAATCAGTGAATAAATACGTATTGGACGGGACTGTATATATTTGTGGCGAGCAAACAGTAAAACCACTGATTTGCTTCAAACCTTGAAATAACCCTTGGAAATCTTCTCCTTCGCTATCAATACCTTTGTGACATTAAAGTTCTCTTCACCAGGACTCTGCAGAAAGTTCACCTGAAAACACTGGCTCTGAATGTGGGAATGACTCCATTAAGCCACTCACAGTCTGCAGTCCCTATTTTGCAAATAGAATCCCAGTTTACAGAATAAATTGTTGTCACTTGGGCTGCAAAATTCACAAAATAAACTGTGATCATTAATAAGAGTTAATAAAGTCAGAAATCATTGAGAACATTGAGATATTACTTATTTTCTTCTTTTTTTTTTTTCTTTTTGAGATGGAGTCTTGCTGTGTTGCCCAGGCTGGAGTGCAGTGGTGCGATCTCAGCTCACTGCAACCTCTGCCTCCAGGTTCAAGTGATTCTCCTGCCTCAGCCTGCTGAGTAGCTGGGATTACAGACATGCACCACCGTGCCCGGCTATTTTTTGTATTTTTAGTAGAGATAGGGTTTCACCATATTGGCCAGGCTTGTTTCAAACTCCTAACGTCAAGTGATCCGCCTGCCTCAGCCTCCCAAGTGTTGGGATTACAGGCGTGAGCCAGCGCGCCTGGCCCGGAGACATTATTTCTTTCCAATTCATGAGAAGTACAGATACTCTTAGACCCTCTCCTCATACATCTATCAAAATAACTTGAAGATTTCTCTGTCAAAATATTGGACCCTTCTGTCAACCAAACTGGAGCTCTAATTTAGGAATAGTTTAATAGAAATGGACTTAACGTTGAGGTGGGAGAATTGTTGGAGCACAGGAGTTCGAGGCCAGCCTGGGCTACATAGTGAGACTCTCTCTACCAAAAACTTTAAAAATAATTAACTGGGTGTGGTGGCACATGCCTGTAGTCTCAGCTACTCAGGCGGCTGAGGTGGGAGGATCACTTGAACTCAGGAGGTCCAGGCTGCAGTGAGCCATGATCATGCCCCTGCATTCTAGCCTGGGTGACAGAATGAGACCCTGTCTCAAAAAAATTTTAATTAAAAAAAAATACATATATATGTATACACACACACACACACATGCATATATATACACACACACACAACGAATCCTGATATGATTATACAAATGTATTAAATTATCACATGTATACTGAAAATATGTACATATATGTCAATTAAAAGATTTTTCAATATTTATAAATATATACATAGAAAGTATTTTTCTGTGTATATATATATACACAACTCCTCAGACTCCTGTGCTCCAGCAATTCTCCCACCTCAACATTAAGTCCATTTCTATTAAACTATTCCTAAATTAGAGCTCCAGTTTGGTTGGCAGAACGGTCCAATATTTTGACAGAGAAATCATCAAGTTATTTTCATAGATATATGAGGAGAGGCTTTACTATATATAAAAATATGTATTTATATATATTTACATAAATATATATATACACACACACATATATACAGAAAAAGATACTGATGACATTTTCAAATGCCTGTCTTACCAGATAGGTATTCCAGAATTTCTGTTTCAGGTCCAAAAATATGTCATCCTTTTCCTGGAGAATGCTCATACCTATTTGCAAAACACCAAAAGAATTTTAAAACATTCAGTAGGGTACTGTAGTAATAGTGCATATTTAAGTTTTCCATTCCAAAATGCAAAGTAACCATCACTATCATCCATCAATACGACCCTTCTGATCCAACAGTGAAAAGTGAACATAGTCAGGCGTGGTGGCTCAAGCCTGTAATCCCAGCAGTTTGGGAGGCCGAGGCAGGCAGATTGCTTGAGTCCAGAAGTTTAGAGACCAGCCTGGGCAACAGGGCAAAACCCCATCTCTACAAAAAATACAAAAATTAGCCAGGTGTGATGGCGTGCCTGTAGTCATAGCTACTCAGGAGGCTGAAGTGGGAGGATTGCTTGAGCCTGGGAGGTGGAGGCTGCAGTGAGTTGTGATCATGACACTGCACTCCAGCCTGGGCAACACTGCAAGACCCTGTCTCACAAAAAAAAAAAAAAAAGAAAGAAAATAGAACATAATCTCCACTCTAAAACTAGATAAATTTTAAAGGAATGATAAATACGAAGTGAGAATAGCAGAGTATAAAAGTTATAGCAGAACAATGATTTTTTCAAAAACTATGGCAATTCACAAAAAGAATCAAGTTACAATAGTGGGTCTATTGATTACTTTTCTCTATCTTCCAAACATTTTGTGAAATGTCGAACATTTGAACATTTTGAAATTTTTTTTTTTTTTTTTTTGAGGCGGAGTCTCGCTCTGTCGCCCGGACTGGAGTGCAGTGGCCAGATCTCAGCTCACTGCAAGCTCCGCCTCCCGGGTTTACGCCATTCTCCTGCCTCAGCCTCCCGAGTAGCTGGGACTACAGGCACCCGCCACCTCGCCCGGCTAGTTTTTTTTGTATTTTTTAGTAGAGACGGGGTTTCACGGTGTTAGCCAGGATGGTCTCGATCTCCTGACCTCGTGATCCGCCCGTCTCGGCCTCCCAAAGTGCTGGGATTACAGGCTTGAGCCACCGCGCCCGGCCACATTTTGAAATTTTAATTTCTATCTTTAAAAAAAAAAGCTAGTGGACTGGTTGTGGTGGCTCATGCCTATAATCCCAGCACTTTGGGAGGCTGAGGCGGGTGGATCACCTGCGGTTGGGAGTTTGAGACCAGCCTGACCAACATGGAGAAACTCCGTCTCTATTAAAAATACAAAATTAGCCGGGCATGGTGGTGCATGCTTGTAATTCCAGCTTCTCAGGAGGCTATGGCAGAAGTATCGCTTGAACCCAGGATTTGGAGATTGTGGTCAGCTGAGATCACACCACTGAGTTTCTGACTGCGTGACAGAGCAAGACTCCATCTCAAAATATAAAAATAAAAAAAGGCTAGTGGACCCAAATACTCTGGCAACTACAAATTTCCCATCAGTATTACCCTATTCAAAAATTGAAAGTGGAACACCAATTCAGCCTTCCTAAAAACACTTTGAAAACTTTGATCTTCAACATCCCTGAAGAGAAATTCACAGTCTGGGCAATACGTCAAGACCTTTTCTCCACAAAACAATTTAAAAACCAGCCAGGTATAGGGGTGAGCGTCTGCGGTCCCAACTACACCAGAGGCAGAAGTGGGAGGATTGCTTGAGCCCAGGAGGTCGAGGCTGCAAAAACGTGTGATCACATCACTGCACTTCAGCCTGGGGAACAGAGTGAGACCCTGTCTCAGAAAAAGGAAAGGAAAAAACAAAAATGAAATTCAGGTAGCAAGGCAAAGCTCTCCTATTTTAGGAAGGGTTGTAAACTGAGAGTACTTTAAAAATTCTTTCCAATCCCTGATTAGGAGGTAGGGGAAATAAAAGCCTTATTAATTAATTACAGAAGATTCTTACATGACCTAGCAAAATATTGGTAATACTGTGTTCCACTTACCTAGCATTAATTAAATGCTAAGTACTTTATGCGCCTCATTTCATGTGTCCCACCTTACAATTCGCTAAGGTAGGTAGAGTTACAAAGAGGAAAAGAGCTTAGAGAGGTTAATAGCAGATGGAGTTCAACCCAGGTGTCTGATTCCCAACCGAGAGTTGTTAATCTGTTACCTCTGGTTCCCCAAGGTGACCCCAGCACAAAGATCATCTGATTGGTGCAATTTCCATGTAGAGCCTCATGCAAACCTCCAGTCCATCCCGTTCCACTTGCCCCTTCATGGAAATTTGAGGTGACCAAAACTGAACCAGAAAAACTGAAAACCGGCTGGGCGAGGTGGCTCATGCCTGTAATCCCAGCACTTTGGGAGGCCGAGATGGGCAGATCACTTGAGGACAGGAGTTGGAGACCAGTGTGGCCAACATGGTGAAACCCCGTCTTCATTAAAAATGCAAAAATTAGCTGGGCGTGGTGGTGTGCATCTGTAATCCCAGCCCCTCGGTAGGCTGAGGCAGGAGAATCGCTTGAACCTGGAGATGGAGGTTGCAGTGAGCTGAAATCGGGACACTACACACTTCAGCCTGGGCGATAAAGCGAGACTCTGTCTCCAAAAAAAAAAAAAAAGAAAAAGAGAACAATCTCACTAGTTCTTTCAGGATTAAATAGGATTCTGGTTTCCTACCCCTTCACCGGTGTACAAGGCTTCTGTAACAGGTGCTAGAAAGCTGTTTGCAAATCTAGTCTGGAAATCATACCGTGGGACCAGGGAAAGACCTTCTGATAAAACAGGAGGCCCTAGCTCTCAGGCTGTGCTCCTGACACACTGATCCTATCAGCCATGTACTTGGCCGCAACGGCAATAGGCAACCAGGTGGTTTGTGTTTCTGGTGGGGTCTGTAGGGAAAGGAAGTGAATCCAACTCTTCAAAATAAGGTTCAGCGGGCAGGGTAGCTCTCTTCAAGATGGTGGCTTGTCTGACCTCAACCTGGTTTAGAAAGCACCAACAGCCCTTAGGAGAAGTTCCCTCCCATTTGGGGGGAAATCTGTGTTCCCCAATCCCAAGGTCAGGCTTAAGACCCATAGGGATTTTCTCCCCACTTACCCACCCCATCCCCTTCAAGGCTATAGAAATTGCAATGATGATAGAGGCCACAGGGCCCCTTCTGTAAGCAGACAGAAGATCTCCAAAGATCACAAGAATTTAACCAGCTTGAGCAATCAGCCTGTTTTACAGCCTCCTGCCCTCAACCTGTTCTTCCCCAACCCTGGGTGGAATGAGGTCAACCTGTTTGTTTAAACCAGCTCCGAAGTGACCCCAGGTTACTTATAGATGAACCCAAGTTAACTCTCCTCATTTCAATGCTAAAGTCTTCACCCTGGGAGAAGCTATAGCTTCATGACTATAACCTATGTAACCTATGCAATCTATGTGCTAGCATCCTGACTCACTGGGACTCCTACTCTGCATGCAATCACGCACCCTCTCCCTTCTCCATCACCCCATAAAACCCTCCTGTCTCCTTCTCGGGGGGACACACTACTTTGGAGAACACGCCCAGTGTCTTCCTTACTTGTGCCAAGTAAAACTCCCATTGACCAAAACCTGCCTCTTGATGGAGTCATCTGGGACTCGTTAGGGGAATGAACCCCGGTATTTTTCAGGTAATATTTCCATTGCTCTTATTGTAGGCAGTAGAGAAGGTTTCCACAGTCAAGCCCCTGTCCCCCACGCCCCAGGCCTGGGTCGGATTTTCTAAAGAGAGGGTTCCCTGAACCCTCACAGGTATACAGTCCTCCATGGCAAGGATCCAAGGTTCCTTGATGTCTTCCGTGGGACCCCCAGGGGAAAATCTTGTCACCAAAGCAGGACTAGGCCCCTGGGGATGAATTTTCTGAAGATTCAGGCCCAACCTCAGATTCCACCTGCTCTGCCCCCCAGGGTCACGGGTCCGCTTGCATTTTGTTTCTGTGTTGGCCCCGGAGCCCCACACATGGATTTTCTGAAGAGCAGGTCGGTCCCTTCCCTGCCCACGACTGGTTCGTGGTCATGCAGCTGCTATGGCCTTGAACTGGGATCTCCTTTATTTTCCCGTGGACCCGTTTTCAGGGGAAAAGACCTCCCCAGCCCTGCCTACTCCAGCCTTGACCTACATCCAACCCCCGAGTCTCAGCCCCGACCCTAGTGCCCTAAATTCCTGACCCGGTGGACCTCTGGCTCCGCAATTTCCCGGCTCCCCAGCCAGTGCCCCCCGCAACTTCTTGCAATCAAACACCCCAGCCTCCAGCCTTTGCCCTGGCCCTCCAGGTCCCTGAAGCAGCCCCGGTCTCAGAGCCCCAGCTCCTGCCCGGGACCCCAGGTTCCTGCAGCGCCCTCCCTCCAGCCGCTTGATCCCGAGTCCCTGCCTCCAGTCCCCCAATACCGGGGCCCACCCTCCAGGCCCTCTCCCGGCCCCTCACCAGCGTAGAAGGCCGAGACCGCGATGGGCGCCGCGACCACCTGGTCGCAGAGCAACTTGGCCAGCACCGCGCGCGGCGCGCGGCCCGGGAGCGCGCGCTCCAGCAGGCCCAGCCACACGTAGTTGAAGTTGGCGTGGAAGCTCACCACCAACGTGGCCACGCGCCGCGTCTGGCGCCAGTCGGCCTCGCCGCCCTGCAGCCGCTGCTGCAGCGCGTCCCCGGCCGAGAAGAGCGAGCCATAGAGCAGCAGTTGGTGGGCCCCGGGTGGCGCCGGGCCGCGCGCGACAATGCCGGCCACCAGCCCTCCATGTCCGCGCTGTGGGCGCCCGCGATCAGGAGCCGGCGTGGTAGGCAGCTTCCTGCACCGCGTGGGAGCCTCCTGGGCCTCCAGCAGCCCCTGAGCTGGCACCGCCCCTACCTGCACCTGCCCCCTCCAGACGTCCGGAGCGATTGGGCGCCCGAACCGCACATTCAGCTCGCGGCGTCCAATCTGGATGTCACGGGCCGTCGTGGGGGTGAACGTTTGAAAGGTGCCCGGCCCACCCCCATGCATGGGTCTATTCATACAAAATACCCAGAACAGGCAAAGCCACAGAGGCAGAAGGCATGGGGTTATTTATTTACTTGTTTATTTTTATTTTTATTAATTAATTAGATATTTTTGAAACAGAGTCTCGCTCTGTCGCCCAGGCTTGAGTGCAATGGCGCGATCTGGACTCACTACAACCTCCGCCTCCCAGGTTCAAGCGATTCTTCTGCCTCAGCCTCCAGAGTAGCTGGGACTACACGCGTGCGCCATCACGCCCGACCAATTTTTGTATTTTTAGTGGAGACGGAGTTTCAACATGTTGGTCAGGCTGGTCTCGAGTGAACTGCCCGCCTTGATCTCCCATATGGAGTTATTTTTTTGGAGTGATGAAAACATTTTGAAATTAGATAGGTGTGATGGTTCCATGACTTGGTGAATATATTAAAAACCATTGAATTGCACACTTTTCTTTTCTTTTCTTTCTTTCTTTTTTTAAGGGAGTCTCCTTCTGTTGCCAGGCTGGAGTGCAGTGGAACGATCTTGGCTCATTGCAACCTCCACCTCCCAGGTTCCAACAATTATCTTGCCTCAGCCTCCTGAGTAGCTGGGATTACAGGCACCCTCCACCACACCCAGCTAATTTTCGTATATTTAGTAGAGACAGGGTTTCACCAAGTTGGCCAGGCTGGTCGCTATCTCTTGACCTCTTGATCCGCCTGCCTGCCTCGGCCTACCAAAGTACTGGGATTACCGGCGTGAGCCATCCTGCCTGGACAACAGTTTCTTTTTTTTTTTTCTTTGAGACTGAGTCTCGCTCTGTCGCCCAGGCTGGAGTGCAGTGGCCGGATCTCAGCTCACTGTAAGCTCCGCCTCCCGGGTTTACGCCATTCTCCTGCCTCAGCCTCCCGAGTAGCTGGGACTACAGGCGCCCGCCACCTCGCCCGGCTAGTTTTTTGTATTTTTTAGTAGAGACGGGGTTTCACGGTGTTAGCCAGGATGAGTCTCGATCTTCTCACCTCGTGATCCGCCCGTCTCGGCCTCCCAAAGTGCTGGGATTACAGGCTTGAGCCACCGCGCCCGGCCAACAGTTTCTTATTACAGGAAATCTTCCCACAAAATCTCCAGATGGGCTTGGCTTCAGAGCACTGCTTTACCCTCTTTCTTTTCCTGAAGGTAGATGAGACTCACTCATTGTAACCACTGTTTTTTTAAAACAGTATGCAAATGTTCCTGTGGTTTTGTTCATTTATAAATCCCTGCCTCCTGAAGCTTCTTTCTCTCCCAATTCTACTTCCTGATTTTTTTTTTTTTTTTTTTTTTTTTGAAACAGGGTCTCACTCTGTCACTCAGGCTGGTGTGCAGAGGTGCAATCACAGCTCACTGCAGCTGCGACCTCCCAGGTTTGCAATCCTCCCATCTCAGCCTCCCGAGCAACTGGGACCATAGATGTATGCCACTACGCCCAGCTATTTTATTTTTGTAGAGATGGGGTTTCACTATGTTGAGCAGGCTGGTCTCCAAACTCCTGGGCTCTAGCAATCCTCCTGCCTCAGCCTCCCAAAGTGCTGGGGTTACAGGTGTGAGCTGCCTACTTCCTTCTGGCTTTTTTTTTTTTTTTTTTTTTTTTTTGAGATTGAGTCTCGCTCTGTTGCTCAGTCTGGAGTACAGTGGTGTGATCACGGCTTACTGCAACCTCTGCCTCCCGGTTTCAAGCGATTCTCCTGCCTCAGCCTTCCAAGTAGGTGGGAATACAGGCTCGTGCCATCATACCCTGCTAATTTTTTGTATTTTCAGTGGAGGCAGGGTTTCACCATGTTAGCCAAGATGGTCTCAGTCTCCTGACCTTGTGATTCACCCGCCTCTACCTCCCAAAGTGTTGGGATTACAGGCATGAACCACTGCCCCGGGCCCTTGCTCTTTTAAAAAAGAAAAAGAGTTAGATGTACATATCTCCATAGACTTTACAACATAATGGAAAAACTTGTTCCTTTTTCCAAAATAAAACAGAAGAAGTGGCTGGGCGTGGTAGTTCGCACCTGTAATCCCAGAACTTTGGGAGGCTGAGGCAGGCGGATCACCTGAGGTCAGGAGTTCAAGACCAACCTGGCCAACATAGTGAAACCCTATCTTTACTGAAAAATACAAAAAATTAGCTGGATGTGGTGGTGCAAGTCTGTAATTCCAGCTACTCAGGAGGCTGAGGTGGGACAATTGCTTGAACCAAGGAGGCAGAGGTTGCAGAGAGCCGAAGTGGTGCCACTGCACTCCAGCCTAGGGGACAGAGCAAGACTCCATCTAAAAATAAAAAACCATACACACAAAACAAACAGAAGAAAATCACATTTGGTTATCACCATGGGGTCCTCAATTTCTGCCCTAAGAGAAATCACAAGAGTTCTGAACACATTCCTTGTAGTTACTGTTCCTGAGTATAGAGGCTCAGGGGAAGCCTCTGACTTCAAACCTCTCCATCCTCTGTCTCTAGCCATCAAGTAATGCTGGTTCAGGGGCTTGGTACCATTGGTACCATCCAACAGATGATGCTAGAAGCTGTGGAGGTAATAGCTGGGTGTGGTCAACACTGCTTTTGATAGGGAATGAAGAACATGTGAAGCCCTAGGCCAGTCTGTGAACATTCTGGAATCCCAAAGATTTACCTCCTTGTGATGAATACAATGAAGCATGCTCTAGGGCAGAGATGAAAAGTATCCCTGATTTTGCCAGGCCTTAAGGACACTGTTCAATAAATATTAACTGAATCAGTGAATAAATACATGTTGGACTGAACTGTATATATTTGTGCCGAGCAAACAGTAAAACGGCTGATTTGCTTCAAACCTTGGAATAACCCTTGGAAACCTTCTCCTTCGCTATCAATACCTTTGTGATGTTAAAGTTCTCTTCACCAGGACTCTGCAGAAAGTTCACCTGAAAACAGTGGCTCTGAATGTGGGAATGACTCCATTAAGCCACTCACAGTCTGCAATCCCTATTTTGCAAATAGAATCCCAATTTACAGAATAAATTGTTGTGTCTTGGGCTGCAAAATTCACAAAATAAACTGCGATCATTAATAAGAGTTAATAGAATAAAGTCAGAAATCATTGAGAATATTGAGATATTATTTTTTTCTTTTTTTTTTTCTTTTTGAGATGGAGTCTTGCTGTGTTGCCCAGGCTGGAGTGCAGTGGTGCGATCTCGGCTCACTGCAACCTGTCTCCAGGTTCAAGTGATTCTCCTGCCTCAGCCTGCTGAGTAGCTGGGATTACAGACATGCACCACCGTGCCCGGCTATTTTTTGTATTTTTAGTAGAGATAGGGTTTCACCATATTGGCCAGGCTTGTTTCAAACTCCTAACGTCAAGTGATCCGCCTGCCTCAGCCTCCCAAGTGTTGGGATTACAGGCGTGAGCCAGCACGCCTGGCCCGGAGACATTATTTCTTTCCAATTCATGAGAAATACAGATACTCTTAGACCCTCTCCTCATACATCTATCAAAATAACTTGAAGATTTCTCTGTCAAAATATTGGACCCTTCTGCCAACCAAACTGGAGCTCTAATTTAGGAATAGTTTAATAGAAATGGACTTAATGTTAAGGTGGGAGAATTGTTGGAGCACAGGAGTTCGAGGCCAGCCTGGACTACATAGTGAGACTATCTCTACCAAAAACTTTAAAAATAATTAACTGGGTGTGGTGGCACATGCCTGTAGTCTCAGCTACTCAGGAGGCTGAGTACTCCTGAGCTACTCGGGAGGATCACTTGAGCTCAGGAGGTCCAGGCTGCAGTGAGCCATGATCATGCCCCTGCATTCTAGCTTCGGTGACAGAATGAGACCCTGTCTCAAAAACAATTTTTTTATAAAAAAAAAAATATATATATATATATACACACACACACACACACACATATATACACACACACACAAAGAATCCTGATATGATTACACAAATGTATCAAATTATCATGTGTATACTGAAAATATGTACATATATGTGTCAATTAAAAGATTTTTTAATATTTATAAATATATACACAGAAATATACTTTCTGTATATGTGTATATATATATATGTGTGTGTGTGTGTGTGTATATACACCGAAAAACATACTGATGACATTTTCAAATGCCTGTCTTACCAGATAGGTATTCCAGAATTTCTGTTTCAGATCCATCCTTTTCCTGGAGAATGCTCATACCTATTTGCAAAACACCAAAAGAATTTTAAAACATTCAGTAGGGTACTGTAGTAATAGTGCATATTTAAGTTTTCCATTCCAAAATGCAAAGTAACCATCACTATCATCCATCAATATGACCCTTCTGATCCAACAGTGAAAAGAGAACATAGTCAGGAGTGGTGGCTCAAGCCTGTAATCCCAGCAGTTTGGGAGGCCGAGGCAGGCAGATTGCTTGAGTCCAGGAGTTTAGAGACCAGCCTGGGCAACAGGGCAAAACCCCATCTCTACAAAAAATACAAAAATTAGCCAGGTGTGGTGGCGTGCCTGTAGTCATAGCTACTCAGGGGGCTGAAGTGGGAGGATTGCTTGAGCCTGGGAGGTGGAGGCTGCAGTGAGCTGTGATCATGACACTGCACTCCAGCCTGGGCAACACAGCAAGACCGTCTCAAAAAAAAAAAAAAAAAAAAAGAAAACAGAACATAATCTCTACTCTAAAACTAGATAAATTTTAAAGGAATGATAAATACGAAGTGAGAATAGCAGAGTATAAAAGTTATAGCAGAACAATTATTTTTTCAAAAACTATGGCAATTCACAAAAAGAATCAAGTTACAATAGTGGGTCTATTGGTTACTTTTCCTATCTTCCAAACATTTTGTGAAATGTCGAACATTTGAACATTTTGAAATTTTAATTTCTATCTTTTATAAAAAAGCTAGTGGACTGGTTGTGGTGGCTCACGCCTGTAACCCCAGCACTTTGGGAGGCTGAGGCGGGTGGATCACCTGAGGTTGGGAATTTGAGACCAGCCTGACCAACATGGAGAAACCCCGTCTCTTCTAAAAATACAAAATTAGCCCCGCGTGGTGGTGCATGCCTGTAATTCCAGCTTCTCAGGAGGCTGAGGCAGAAGGATCACTTGAACCCAGGATTTGGAGGTTGTGGTCAGCTGAGATCATACCACTGCGTTCCTGACTGGGTGACAGAGCAAGACTCCATATCAAAAATATAAAAATAAAAAAAGGCTAGTGGACCCAAATACTCTGGCAACTACAAATTTCCCATCAGTATTACCCTATCCAAAAATTGAAAGTGGAACACCAATTGAGCCTTCCTAAAAACACTTTGAAAACTTTGATCTTCAACATCCCTGAAGAGAAATTCACAGCCTGGGCAATATATCAAGACCTTTTCTCCACAAAACAATTTAAAAACCAGCCAGATTTAGGGGTGCACGCCTGTGGTCCCAATTACTCCAGAGGCATAAGTGGGAGGATTGCTTGAGCCTAGGAGGTCGAGGCTGCAATGAGGGGTGATCCATCACTGCACTTCAGCCTGAGGGAATAGAGTCAGACCCTGTCTCAGAAAAAGGAAAGGGAAAAAGAAAAATGAAATTCAGGTAGCAAGGCAAAGCTCTCCTATTTTAGAAAGGGTTGTAAAACTGAGAGTACTTTAAAAATTCTTTCCAATCCCCAGTTAGGAGGTAGGGGAAATAAGAGCCTTATCAGTTAATTACAGAAGATTCTTACATGACTCAGCAAAATATTGGTAATACTGTGTTCCACTTACCTAGCATTAATTAAATGCTAAGTACTTTATGCGCCTCATTTCATATGTCCCTCCTTACAATTCGCTAAGGTAGGTAGAGTTACAACGGAGGAAAAGAGCTTAGAGAGGTTAATAGCAGATGGAGTTCAACCCAGGTGTCTGATTCCCAAGCCAGAGTTGTTAATCTGTTACAACTCTGGTTCCCCAAGGTGACCCCAGCAAAAAGATCATCTGATTCGTGCAATTTCCATGTAGAGCCTCATGCAAAACTCTAATCCATCCCCTTCCACTTCCCCCTTCATGGAAATTTGAGGTGAGGGAAACTGAACCAGAAAAACTGAAAACCGGCTGGGTGAGGTGGCTCATGCCTGTAATCCCAGCACTTTGGGAGGCCGAGATGGGCAGATCACTTGAGGTTAGGAGTTGGAGGTCAGTCTGGTCAACTGGTGAAACCCCGTCTTCATTAAAAATGCAGAAGTTAGCCGGGCGTGGTGGTGTGCATCTTTAATCCCAGTCCCTCGGTAGGCTGAGGCAGGAGAATCGCTTGAACCTGGAGATGGAGGTTGCAGTGAGCTGAAATCGGGCCACTGCACACTACGGCCTCAGCGATAAAGCAAGACTCTGTCTCCAAAAAAAAAAAAAAAAAAAAAACACCAAGGAAAAAGAAAAAGAGAACAATCTCACTAGTTGTTTCAGGATTAAATAGGATTCTGGTCCCCTACCCCTTCACTGGCGTACAAGGCTTCTGTAACAGGTGCTAGGAAGCTGTTTGCAAATCTAGTCTGGAAATCACACCCTGGGACCAGGCAAAGACCTTCTGATAAAACAGGAGGCCCTAGCTCTCAGGCTGTCTGTCCTCCTGACACACTGATCCCATCAGTCATGTACTTGGCCGCAATGGCAATAGGCAACCAGGTGGTTTGTGTTTCTAATGGGGTCTGTAGGGAAAGGAAGTGAATCCAGCTCTTCAAAATAAGGTTCAGGGGGCAGGGTAGCTCTCTTCAAGATGGTGGCTTGTCTGACCTCAACCTGGTTTAGAAAGCACCAACAGCCCTTAGGAGAAGTTCCCTCCCATTTGGGGGGAAATCTGTGTTCCCCAATCCCAAGGTCAGGCTTAAGACCCATAGAGATTTTCTCCCCACTTACCCACCCCATCCCCTTCAAGGCTATAGAAATTACAATGATGGTAGAGGCCACAGGGCCCCTTCTGTAAGCAGATGGAAGATCTCCAAAGATCACAAGAATTTAACCAGCTTGAGCAATCAGCCTGTTTTACAGCCTCCTGCCCTCAACCTGTTCTTCCCCAACCCTGGGTGGAATGAGGTCACCCTGTTTGTTTAAACCAGCTCCAAAGTGACCCCAGGTTACTTACAGATGAACCCAAGTTAACTCTCCTCATTTCCATGCTAAAGTCTTCACCCTGGGAGAAGCTATAGCTTCATGACTATAACCTATGTAACCTATGCAATCTATGTGCTAGCATCATGACTCACTGGGACTCCTACTCTGCATGCAATCACGCACCCTCTCCTTTCTCCATCACCCCAGAAAACCCTCCTGTCTCCTTCTCGGGGGCACATACTACTTTGGAGAACACGCCCAGTGTCTTCCTTACTTGTGCCAAGGAAAACTCCCATTGACCAAAACCTGCCTCTTGATGGAGTCATCTGGGACTCGTTAGGGGAATGAACCCCGGTATTTTTCAGGTAACATTTCCATTGCTCTTATTGTAGGCAGTAGAGAAGGTTTCCACAGTCAAGCCCCCGTCCCCCACACCCCAGGCCTGGGTCGGATTTTCTAAAGAGAGGGTTCCCTGAACCCTCACAGGTACACAGTCCTCCATGGCAAGGATCCAAGGTCCCTTGATGTCTTCAGTGGGACCCTCAGGGGAAAATCTTGTCACCAAAGCAGGACTAGGCCCCTGGGGATGAATTTTCTGAACATCCATGCCCAACCTCAGATTCCACCTGCTCTGCCCCCCAGGGTCACGGGTCCGCTTGCATTTTGTTTCTGTGTTGGCCCCGGAGCCCCACACATGGATTTTCTGAAGAGCAGGTCGGTCCCTTCCCTGCCCACGACTGGTTCGTGGTCATGCAGCTGCTATGGCCTTGAACTGGGATCTCCTTTATTTTCCCGTGGACCCGTTTTCAGGGGAAAAGACCTCCCCAGCCCTGCCTACTCCAGCCTTGACCTACATCCAACCCCCAGTCTCAGCCCCGACCCTAGTGCCCTAAATTCCTGACCCGGTGGACCTCTGGCTCCGCAATTTCCCGGCTCCCCAGCCAGTGCTCCCCGCAACTTCTCGCAATCAAACACCCCAGCCTCAAGCCTTTGCCCTGGTCCTCCAGGTCCCTGAAGCAGCCCCGGTCTCAGAGCCCCAGCTCCTGCCCGGGACCCCAGGTTCCTGCAGCGCCCTCCCTCCAGCCGCTTGATCCCGAGTCCCTGCCTCCAGTCCCCCAATACCGGGGCCCACCCCCCAGATCCCCTCCCGGCCCCTCACCGGCATAGAAGGCCGAGACCGCGATGGGCGCCGCGACCACCTGGTTGCAGAGCAACTTGGCCAGCACCGCGCGCGGCGCGCGGCCCGGGAGCGCGCGCTCCAGCAGGCCCAGCCACACGTAGTTGAAGTTGGCGTGGAAGGTCACCACCAACGTGGCCACGCGCCGCGTCTGGCGCCAGTCGGCCTCGCCGCCCTGCAGCCGCTGCTGCAGCGCGTCCGCGGCCGTGAAGAGCGAGCCGTAGAGCAGCACGTTGGTGGGCCACGGGTGGCGCCGGGCCGCGCGCGACAATGCCGGCCACCAGCCCGCATGTCCGCGCTGTGGGCTCCCGCGATCAGGAGCCCGCGTGGTCAGCAGCTTCCTGCACGGCATGCGAGCCTCCTGGGCCTCCAGCTGCCCCTGAGCCAGCGCCGCCGGCACCTGCACCTGCCAGCTCCAGACGCTCCGGAGCGATTGGGCGCCCCGCGCACACCCCGCCCGCGCCGTCCAATCCAGAGGCCACGGGCCGTCGTGAGGGCTGAACATTTGAAAGGTGCCCGGCCCACCCCCATACCTGGGTCCATTCACACAAAATACCCAGAACAGGCAAAGCCACAGAGGCAGAAGTAATGGGGTTATTTATTTATTTATATTTCTTTTTATTTATTAATTAGATTTTTTGAGATGGAGTCTCGCTCTGTCGCCCAGGCTGGAGTGCAACCGCGCGATCTGGACTCACTGCAACCTCCGCCTCCCAGGTTCAAGAGATTCTCCTGCCTCAGCCTCCCTGGGACTACACGCCATTCTCCTGCCTCAGCCTTCCGAGTAGCTGGGACTACACGCGTGCGCCATCACGCCCGACTAATTTTTGTATTTTTAGTGGAGACGGGGTTTCAACATGTTGGCCAGGCTGATCTCGAGTGATCTGCCCGCCTCGGCCTCCCATATGGTGTTATTTTTTGGAATGATGAAAACTTTTTTTTTTTGTTGTTGTTTTTTTTGAGACGGAATCTCTCTCTGTCGCCCAGGCTGGAGTGCAGTGGCGCGATCTCCACTCACTGCAAGCTCCGCCTCCCGGGTTCACGCCATTCTCCTGCCTCAGCCTCCGGAGTAGCTGGGACTACAGGCGCCCGCCACCGCGCCCGGCTAAGTTTTGTATTTTTAGTAGAGACGGGATTTCACCGTGTTTGGCAGGATGGTCTCGATCTCCTGACCTCGTGATCCGCCCATCTCAGTCTCCCAAAGTGCTGGGATTACAGGCGTGAGCCACCGCGTCCGGCCAAAAACATTTTGAAATTTGATAGGTGTGATGGCTACATGAATTGGTGAATATATTAAAAACCATTGAATTGTACACTTAAAAAAAGGGGTGCATTTGGCCGGGCGCAGTGGCACATGTCTGTAATCCAAGCACTTTGGAAGAATTAGGAGGATCCTTTGAGGGCAGGAGTTCCAGACCAGCCTGGGCAATATAGGAAGACCCCTGCTCTATGAAAAAAAAAAAGAGAAAAGTATTGTCATTAGCTGGCAGTGAGCCGAGATGGCGCCACTGCACTCCAGCCTGGGTGACAGACCGAGACTCCCTCTCACAAAAAAAAAAAAAAGAGAAAAAGAAATGAAGCGATAGCAAAACTCAGTCACCAAAATGGCAATGTGTTTTAAATGTTTGCAGGCCACGAATTCACATTTGCAACACACGCAATACACTGAACTGATTGTGTGACTTCCTCTAGAGAGAATATCAAAAGTTACAATGTAAGGGCTTTTATGAATGCGAGATGAGGCCCAGTGTGCCTTCTCCTCTTCAGTTGGTGCCTCAGTGATCCTCACTTCCCAAAACATATCCTGAGCTCCCAGCTTCCAGGCACTGTCCCAAAAGTGGGGTGTTAGTGGGAACCCAAGCAACAGACACTGTAGAGTCTCTCACCTCATAGAACTCATTTTTCTCCTTGCTTCTTTTTTTCTTGATCTTTTTTTTTTTTTTTTTTTTTTTTTTTTTTTTTGAGATAGGATCTTACCCTGTTTCCCAGGCTGGAGTGCAGTGGTGCAATCATAGCTCACTGCAACCTTAAACTCCAGGGCTCAGCGGATCTTCCTGCCTCAGCCTCCCGAGTAACTGGGACTACAGACGCCTGCCACCATGCCCAGCAAATTTTGTAATTTTTTTGTACAGTCAGGGTGTCGTTATGTTGCCCAGGCTCGTCTTGAACTACTGGCTTCAAGTCATCTTCCTGCCTTAAACTCCCTAAGTGCTGCGATTATAGGCATGAGCCACCATGTCTGGCCTTTTCTGACCTTTTTTCCTACTCTTTCACAGTCACATCCAAACCTGTTCTCTTATTTACCCTACTTTTATTTAGTTTTCAAATGGTTAACTTTTAATGATTGCATTTATTTATTTTTGAAAGAAGGGTCTCGCTATGATTCCCAGGTTAGTCTTGAACTCCAGGACTCAAGCAATACTCCCACCTCAGCATCCCCAGTAGCTGGGACTACGGGCACATGCCACCAAACCCAGCTCTGAATTTTTTTTTTTTTTTTTTTTTTGAGATGGAGTCTTGCTCTGTCGCCCAGGCTGGAGTGCAGTGGCGTAATCTCGGTTCACTGCAAGCTCTGCCTCCCGGGTTCACGCCATTCTCCTGTCTCAGCCTCCCAAGTAACTGGGACTCCAGGTACCCGCCACACATCCGACTAATTTTTTTTTATTTTTGTATTTTTGGTAGAAACGGGGTTTCACTGTGTTAGCCAGGATGGTCTCGAGCTGCTGACCTCATGATCTGCCCACTTCAGCCTCCCAAAATGCTGGGATTACAGGCATGATCCCCCACGCCTGGCCCTGATTTTTAACTTTTCTTTTTTTTCTTTTTTTTGAGACAGACTCCTGTTGCCTAGGCTGGAGCACAGTGGTGTGATTTCGGCTCACTGCAACTTCTCCCTCCCAAATTCAAGCGATTCTCCTGCCTCAGCCTCCCAAGTAGCTGGGACTATGGGCATGCACCACCATGCTTGGCTCATTTTGGTGTTTTTAGTAGAGACAGGGTTTCGCCACGTGGGTCAGGCTGGTCTCCAACTCCTGTCTCAGGTGATCCGCTGGCCTTGGCCTCCCAAAGTGCTGGGATTACAGGCACGAGCCACGGTGCCCGGCCTTGATTTTTAACTTTTAATTTTGAAATAACTACAGACTTTGAAAGAAGTTGCAAAAATAGTACAAAGAGTTACCACATACTCTTCACCCAAGCTTCCTGAAATACTGACGTCTTACGTGACCACAGTACAATGATCAAAATAAGGAAATAAGCACGGAGATCATACGCTTACCTAATCTACAGATCGTATTCAAATGATCACCAATCGTCACCCTTAGGTTCTCTGTTCCCAGTCTGGCTTCCAATCCTGGATTGCTTCACATTGTGTTGAACTGTCAAATGGCCTTAGTCTCCAAGCCAGACCACTAACCAGCTATTCTGTAGGCTGTCCCTCAATTTATCAACCCAGTTGTTATGGGCTAAATGATGCCCTCCAACATTCAAATGTTGAAGCCCTAATTTCCAGTACCTTAGAAGGCAACTGTGTTTGAAGATAGGGCCTTTAAAATCGCAATGAAGTTAAAGTGAGACCTTTAGGATGGGCTCTAATCCAATCTGTCTGGTGTCCTTATAAGAAGAGGAAATTTGGGGCCACGCTCGGTGGCTCACACTGTAATCCCAGCACTTGAGGAGGCCAAAGCAGGAGGCTCACTTGAGGTAGGAAGATCACTTGAGACTAGCCTGGCCAACATGGTGAAACCCTGTCTCTATTGAAAATACAAAAATTAGCTGGGTGTGGAGACACATGCCTGTAATCCCAACTACACATGAGGCTGAGGCCGGAGAATTGCTTGAACCTGGGAGGGGGAGGTTACAGTGAGCCGAGATCCAGCCACTCCACTACAGCCTGGGTGATAGAGCAAGATTCCGTCCCAGAAAAAAAAAGAGAGAAAATTTGGACGCACAAAGAGGCACCAGGGGCTGCGCGTGGTGGCTCATGCCTGTAATCCCAGCCCTTCGGGAGGCCAAGTCAGGAGGACTGCTTGAGCTCAGAAGTTTGAAACCATCCTGGGCAACATAGCGAGACTCTCTCTCTCTCTCTCAACATAGCGAGACTCTCTCTCTCTCTCTCTCTCAACATAGCGAGACTCTCTCTCTCTCTCAACATAGCGAGACTCTCTCTCTCTCTCTCTCTGTTTTTATTTTAAAAATAAAGAAAAAAAACAAGGCACCAGGGATGTTTTCACACCGAGGAAAGACTATGTAAAGACACAGCAAGAAGGCAGCCGTGTGAAACCAACTCAGCAGGCACCCTGGTCTTGGACTTCTTGCCTCCAGAACTGTGAGCAAATTAATTTCTATTGTCTAAGTCACCCTGTGTGTGCTATTTTGTTATGGCAGCCCCAGCAAACCAATATATCCATTCTCTTCAGTTGTTGGCAATCTGCCCATATCTATGTTCTCTAACCCTTTTTATCTGCTCATTTGTTGATTTCTACCCTTTCCGGCTCCTTATCCTTGTTACTGGTCCCAAGTAAATTTCTGTTACATTTCTCCCAGCTGGGCAAGCTTCCAGCTCACCAAAACATCTCCTTCTTTGCTTATTACTTTGATCCCCCTTGTATCATTTTTCCATTGCTGAGGTAACAAATTCCACGAATTTAATGGCTTAAAAGAACACAAATTTGTTGTCTTAGAATTTAGGGGGTCAGAGTCTAAAATGGGTCTGCAGGACTGCATTCCTCCTGGAGGTCCTAAAGTAGAGTCCATTTTCTTGCCTCTTCCAAGCTTCTAGATGCTTCCTGCACTCCTTGGCTCCCCATCCAACATCTTCAAAGTCAGCAGCATAGAATCTTCCCATCTCCCTTTCTCTCTCTCTTTTTCTTTTTTTTTTGAGACGGAGTCTCGCTCTGCCGCCCAGGCTGGAGTGCAGTGGCCGGATCTCAGCTCACTGCAAGCTCCGCCTCCTGGGTTTACGCCATTCTCCTGCCTCAGCCTCCCGAGTAGCTGGGACTACAGGCGCCCGCCACCTCGCCCGGCTAGTTTTTTGTATTTTTTAGTAGAGACGGGGTTTCACGGTGTTAGCCAGGATGGTCTCGATCTCCTGACCTCGTGATCCGCCCGTCTCGGCCTCCCAAAGTGCTGGGATTACAGGCTTGAGCCACCGCGCCCGGCCTCTCTTTTTTTTTTTTTAGACAGTCTTAACTCTGTCACCCAGGCTGGAAGGCAGTAGTACAGTTATAGCTAACTGCAGCCTCAAACCCCGAGGCTGAAGTGATCCTCCCGCCTCAGCCTCACGAGTAGCTGGCACCACAGGCAGGCACCACCATGCCTGGCTAATTTTTAATTTTTTGTAGAGACAGACTCTTGCTATGTCACCAGGGCTGTCTTGAATTTGGGTGCCAGCGATCAGAAGCCGGCGTGGTCGGCGGCTTCCTGCACCACTTCCGGGCTTCCCGGCCCCTCAGATGCCCTCTGCCGGAGCCCGCGCCTGCACGGGCCAGTCCAGATGCTCCGGAGGGATTGGGCGCCCCGCGCACCCCCCTCCCGCGCCGTCCAATCCGGAGGCCATGGGCCGACATGGGGGCTAAGCGTTTGAAAGGTGCCCAGACCACCGGATGCATGGGTCTATTCACACGAAATACCCAGAACAGGCAAAGTCACAGAGGCAGAAGGTGTAGGGTTATTTATTTATTTATTTATTTATTTTATTTGTTTTAATTAGTTAAGTAACTTTTTTGAGACGGAGTCTCCTCTGTCGCCTAGGCTAGAGTGCCGATCCCTATGTTGGCTTGATGTGGTGGCTCATACCTGTAATCACAGCACTTTGGGATCGCTTGTCAGGCCATGAGTTCAAGACCAGTCTGGGGAAAATAGTGAGAGCCCCTGCTATGGTGTGGATTTGTGTCCCTGCCCAAATCTCATGCCAAATTATAATCCGCAGTGTTAGGGGAGGGACCTGGTGGGAGGTGATTGGATCATGGAGGGAGAGTGCCTCCTTGCTGTTCTCGTGATAGTGAGTGAGTTCTCATGAGCCCTGGTTAGTTTAAAAGTGTGTAGCAGGGCCGGGCGCGGTGGCTCAAGCCTGTAATCCCAGCACTTTGGGAGGCCGAGGCGGGCGGATCACGAGGTCAGGAGATCGAGACCATCCTGGCTAACAGGGTGAAACTCCGTCTCTACTAAAAAAAAAATACAAAAAACTAGCCGGGCGAGGCGGCGGGTGCCTGTAGTCCCAGCTACTCGGGAGGCTGAGGCAGGAGAATGGCATAAACCCGGGAGGCGGAGCTTGCAGTGAGCTGAGATACGGCCACTGCACTCCAGCCTGGGCGACAGAGCGAGACTCCGTCTCAAAAAAAAAATAAAATAAAATAAAATAAAATAAAAAATAAAAAAAGGAAGAAGTCCCTCTGAAAAAAGCTTTAACTAATAAACACAAGAAGTCTATAACAGATTTTTAAATAAATATAAGGTCCTACACATACTATATGAATACCAACATAATAAAAATATGAATATGAATGAATATCAACAGGAATCCCGTTCCTTTTTTGAAAGGGTCTGAAAATTCATATGAAAGAAGTAATTCAGGATGTTTAGAAACTTCTTGACTCTAGGCCAGGTGCGGTGGCTCACGGCTGTAATCCCAGCACCTTGGGATTTACAAAGTGGGATTTCCTTCTCAAGACCAGCCTGGCCAAGATGGTGGAAACCCCATCCCTACTAAAAACTACAAAAACAAGCCAGGTGCAGTGTCAGGTGCCTGTAATCCCAGCTACTCAGGAGGCTGAGGTAGGAGAATCGCTTGAACTCAGGCGGCAGAATTTGCAGTGAGCCAAGATCTCACCACTGCACTTTAGCCTGGGCGACAGAGTGCCCACTGCATTTCCCGGCAGTGCCTTACCCTGGGTGGGCCTCTGAGCAGGCGCTGCCTAGAAACATCTCATTGTGAGTTTCTCTCCTTTGTTTTAGAGACAGGACCTCCACAGGCTGAAGTCGGATCCAACTGTGCTGGATGTTTTTCTTGGAACCAACCAGATGACTTCTATGAACCACAGGGCATGTCTTCCTGGTTTGGTGGCCTTGACTCTGGCTTAAGTTTTCCTTGGAGCAAGTGGGCAGCAATGTGGCCACATCTCAAGTGTGCTCATAAATGGCACAGAAAAGGGGAAGAGTTCCCTAACAGTGAGATAAAGGAGACTGAAGCCAGTATGAAATTCTTAATATCAGAGAATGAGGGACTTCAAAATCTTTGTAGTGACCTGGGAGAGACGTAGGAAGCATCAGAGCTTCAGATATGGCAGCAAACTACAAGTTACTGGCATCAATTACAACAGAAAGGTAGAAATGAGAGTTCCTAAAGCAAGAAAGTAAGCAGTGCAGGATCAGTTGCAGGACGGGCAACTATTGGCATCAATTACAATAGAAAGGCAGAAATGAGCGTTCCTAAAGCAGGAAAGCAAGCACTGCAGGATCAGTCACAGGGCCAGCAGCTATTGGCATCAATTACAACAGAAAGGTAGAAATGAGTGTTCCTAAAGCAAGAAAGCAAGCACTCCAGGATGTGTTGCAGGACCAGCAGCTATTGGCATCAATTACAACAGGAAGGCAGAAATGAGCGTTCCTAAAGCAAGAAAGCAAGCACTGCAGGATGCGTTGCAGGACCGGCAGCCAGCCCTGGAGTCAGCACATTCGGGAGGCTAGAGGTTCCCATCCACACTGCATCCCCTCCATTCGGGTGGTACCCATCGTGCTTCCGTGTTCCACGATGAGTACATGGGTTTTTGTGATGTAATTTCATCACAGTAATAAACAGATTGTCCAATGAAGTTTTAAAACACAAGTCTCCAGTTGGCCACTGAAGGCATATTGCTCAGACTTCTAAAGTAGGAGGAACAACTAGTTTTGATGAAAATGAAATCTACAAACTACAAACACCAGATACTATCCAGGAGCTCAAGCCAAAGAGAAGTCAGGATACTGATGAGCATCCCCTGCTCTGACAGAGCTTGAGAACTATCGAGGAAAATAAGCCAATAGACTCCAGCACAATGGGAAGTTCAGGGTTCCCCAGGAGTTGTCACCATCACCATGGCTCATGTTTATTGAGCCCGTATCATGTGCTTGGCACTGTTCCAGGTGCTCTGCAGGAAATAATTGCCTAAAAGTTCACAATAACTCTATGTTATCATCCTCATGTTACAGAGATGTGGATAAGATGTGGCACAGAGAAGTGACTTGCCCAAGGTTTCCTGGCTCTGCTCTGAATCTGGGCAGTATTGCTTCAGGCACCCTGTTCTTAACCTACCTGATACATGCTTTGCAAATATTAACCCACTTAATCCTCAAGACAACTATGAGACTGATACTACTATTATATCCATTTTAAAGATTAGAAACCTAGGCACAGAGAAGCTCATTAAATTGTTGCGGGTTACAGACATGACAGGAGGGGCCCTGAATGCAGACCCGGGATACCAGAAAGAGATCCTGAAACTGATGATGGCTTCTGAGACCTACTGGATGAGTTGGAAACCCAGAGGCTGGATAGTACAAGAGCACCCAGGGCAGGGAGTAGAGAGGGAAGAGAGAGCAGCGAGGAGCAGACATAGATGATGTGGCGGGGGCAGGGGGAGAACCCCACCCCGTTTAAGCTTAGGTACATGGGATCTGCTGAAGATCATGAGCAAACGTATTTGCTGAATACATAAGTGACTAAGTGAAAGCTTTCAGTATCTGGACCTTGTGCTGAGTAGGAGGCAGCAGCACTCTACCACCAGGGTGGGCAGGATTGCCAAAGGCCAGCCCAATTCTAGGCCATCAGGTGTGCAAACCCCACTGAAGGACTGCAGAAAACACGGAACTCTCAGACTCCGGGACTCCAAATGAGTACCAGGCAGCAAATGTTAAAAAAAAAAAAAAAAAAAAAAAAGGAATCTCCAGAAAGGCTGTTACATCCATTTAAAGAAAGGAAAACCAGGCTTAGCAAACCATGGTCACCCCACACTGAGAGAGTATAGTGGGACCCAATGGATGGAAACTACTGGAAGGCTGATTTAGACTTGATTGAACAGCGTCTTCCGGGGGGTTAGCAGTGCCAAAGTAGATACCATGGAACTAGAGTGTGTGAATGGCAAGGAGGTGTTCATCCCTGAAGCAAGGGAAAACGGAATGTTTTCCCCATCGGAGAAGTCAGCAACCATATATCCACTATGGAGGAATCCAAGAACGGTCCGGCTTGGAGGGCACAATCCACATGGTTCTGCATGACCTGCCACAGCTCCACATCCGTGGGGACCAGCCAGGGCCTGGGCAGCTGCTGGGCTCTCTTGTGATGCAGACAGTGTCTTGCTCTGTCACCCAAGCTGGAGTGCAGTGGCACAATCATAGCTCACTGCAGCCTCAGACTCCTTCAAGGGATCCTCCCCCACTCTGCCTCCCAAAGCACGAGGAATAGAGACATGAGCCATTACTCCCAGCCATTGTAAACGTCATCTCCTTTAACACCTCCAATAATTTCAGGACAGACCAGATAATGGTTCTTCCTATCTATTGCTTCAAGTTTCATTCTCATTTTAAATGATTTAAGGTTGGCTTCTGTGATTCTTTCTTAAAGTAATGTTAAAGGTGTGACTTCAGTTTCATTTAGAGTTCATAAGAACACTGGCCAAGATGACACATTCATCTGGAACCCCCGGGAGAGGGAAATAAAACACTCCTTTTTCTCCCAAATGTCCCAAAAGGTTGTGTGCCCTAGGCCCAAGGGACCTGCAAGCCTCCTAAATAAATTTCCATTGTCCCTCCCAACCGGTGTGAATTGTAATCTGGTACCTGTATCCCAGGAACTATTATAACAAACATTAAAGAAACACCATAAAGCTAATAAGCTGTTACCAACTGTGAAGTCATTAGTTAGAGGAATCTTGGATTGTCCAAAAGACTGAAAAAGCCCAGGAAGATCCCATCTCTTCCTCATAATTGTTCCACTGGAAATTGTCATTTTTCACAGGAGACTTTTTTTTTTTTTTTTGGCGGCGGGGAGACACGGTCTGGCTGTCCCCAAAGCTGGAGTGCAATGACACCATCACAGCTCACTGCACCCTCGACTTCCCATACTCAGGTGATTGTCCTACCTCCTGAGTAGTTGGGAACACAAGAAAATACCACCACGCCTAGCTAACTTTTTATTTATGTATTTTGAGATAGGGCCTTATGCTGTTGCCCATGCTGGAGTGCAGTGGTGTGATTATGGCTCACTGCAGTCTCCAACTCCTGGGCTGAATCTGTGCTCCTACCTCATCCTCCCAAAGTGCTGGGATTACAGGCATGAGCCACCATACTTTGCCTTAATTTTTAAAAATTGTTTGTAGAGATGGGGGTCTCTCTACATTGCCCAGGCTGGTCTTGAATTCCTGGGCTCAGGCAATCCTCCTGACTCAGCCTCCCAAAGTGCTGGGATTACATGCATGAGCCATCATGCCCTGCCTTAATTTTACAAAATTATCTGTAGAGACAGGGTCTCCCTCTGTTGCCCAGGTTGGCCTTGAACTCCTGGGCTCAAACTATCCTCCTGCCTCAGCCTCCCAAAGTGCTAGGATTACAGGCATGAGCCACTATACCCAGCCTAACAGGAGACATACTTTTAATTTTTTTTTGAGACAGGGTCTCACTCTGTCATACGGGCTGGAGTAAATTAACATGATCTCAGCTCACAGCAACCTCTACCTCCTGGGCTCAAGCAATTATCATGCCTCAGCCTCCCAAGTAGCTGGGACTACAGGCATGCACCACCATGCCCAGCTAAGTTTTGTACTATCTGTGGAGACGGAGTTTCACTATGTTGCATAGGCTGCTCTAGAATGCCTAAGCTCAAGCAATCTGCCTGCCTTGGCTTCCCAAAGTGCTGGGATTGCAGGAGTGAGCCACCATGTCCAGCCCCCAGGAGACATTCTTCATTGTCCTTCTTGATAGTCTACGATTTTTTTTTTTTTTTTTTTGAGACAAGGTCTTGCTCTGTCACCCAGGTTGGGAATGCAGTATCTGAACATAGCTCACTGCAGCCTTGAACTCCTGGGCCCAAGGGATCCTCCTGCCTCAGCCTCCTGAGTAGCTGGGACTATAGGTGCCTGCCACCATGCCCAGATAATTTTTTTAAAATTTTTGGTAGAGATGGGGTCTCACTATGTTGCCCAGGGTGGTCTTGAACTCCTGGCCTCAAATGATCCTCTGCCTCAACCTCCCAAAGTGCTGGTATTGCGAGCATAAGCCACTGTGCCTGACTAGAAGTCTTAGCATTTTCCCCAGTGTCTCCCTTTCTGGTGTTCTTTTCTCAGGTAATGGCAGGCACTGAAAATGATCCTCTCCCCAGGCTCCAGTGGGTGTGGGGATTCAGGACTGCGTTTCAGAGCCCAAGTACAGAGCCCAGAACTAAACTGTGAGTTTTTTTTTTTTTTAAAGAAGCTTTACTAAGGTATAATTGACATACAATAAACTTGCATATTTAAAGAGTATTAAAAACAAAAACAGGTTTGCCTTGGACAATGAGTGAATAAATAAAAGTGCGTTTGCTTTAGTTCTCTATAAATCTACTATTTTTTAAAATAAGACATGGGGTCCCGCTATGTTGCCCAGTCTGGCCTCAAACTCCTGGGCTCAAAAACCCCTCTTGCTACAGCCTTCTGAGTCACCAGCACTACAGGCAGACGTCAGCATACCAGCTCGCACTCTCATTAAGACATGGGGAGGGACTTTTTCTTAATGGCTTTCAGTACCATTGTGTTTAATTTCTAAGAGCTTAAAAAAATAAATTAGCTAACATTTCAATGGATTTTAAGCGGGGAGAATAAGCATGTCTTCAGCTACCCATCTTAAACTAACATGCCTCTTGAAATATATTACGTCCCTCTCCTCACTGGAGAATTTTCCTACTCTGAATTTCCTACTGAAATTTTCAATAATTTCATGAACCTACCAGTGGAGTAACAATTCAATCTATTGTGCTGGAACATGTTATTATGATCATTGTATTCCTAAGGAAGTATCAACACTCATTATGAAATTAATCCATTCGTTGGCCGGAGGGCGAGTTCAAGGGATAGAGTATTTCAAACTAGCAACAGAACTTCTCCAGCATTCCTGAGCAAATCTAGCATTTCATTGTATCTGGATATTGTTCAACAAGGAAATTGATCTTTTTGTATCATCAGGAGCACTCTTTTTAATGAGAACATTTTATACATGCACATTCCTTTGCCACCCACAACTCTGAACGCAGAACAGAAAAACACCCACTAAGTATGTTCAAAAGGTGCCCTGAACACCCAGCAAGGTGCTGGCTCCTTGTGGGTGGCTGAAGTGGCTCAGAGTGAGAGGCTGCAGCAAGTATGCAGGGAGTCAAAGCCCAGTTCACCACCTAAGAGCTGGGGACTTATGGGCAGACTACTTAACATCTCTGTCTCTATTCTCTTTCATGTAAAAATGGAGATATTAGGAATAACTTATAGAATTGGAAAGATTAAAAGAGATAAGCAAAATGCTAATATCTAGAAAGGTCAAAAAATGTGTTTTTAGGGGGGTGTTTTTTGTTTTTTGTTTCTTGTTTTTTTGAGACAGAGTCTCACTCTGTCGCCCAGGCTGGAGTGCAGTGGCGTGATCTTGGCTTATTGCAACCTCCGCCTCCCAGGTTCAAGAGATTCTCCTACCTCAACCTCCCGAGTTGCTGGGATTACAGGGGCGCATCACCATGCCTGTCTAATTTTTGTATTTTGAGTAGAGACGGGGTTTCACCATGTTAGGCAGGATAGTCTTGAACTCCTGATCGCAGGTGATCCACCCTCAGCCTCCCAAAGTGCTGGGATTACAGCCGTGAGCCACCGTGCCTGGCCTTTTTGGTTGTTTTAAAAGACAGGGTCTTGCTCTGTTGCCCAGGCTGGAGTACATGTCATGGTATAATCACAGCTCACTGCAGCCTTGAACTCGTGGGCAACCCTCTAGCCTCAGTCTCCTGAAAAGCTGGGTCTACAGACACATGCCACCATGCCCGGCTAATTTATTATTATTTTTTGTAGAGACAAGGTCTCACTACGTTGCCCAGGCTGGTCTTGAACTCTTGGCCTCAAGAGATCCTCCTGCATCAACCTCCCCAAGTGCTGGGATTACAGGCATGAGTCACTATGCTCAGCCTTTCCTGTTTTCTCATCTATAAAAGGAATAACACAGCACTGATTTCAAAGGGTTGGCCAGGTATTAAATAAATCAAGCAGTGAAGTGGCTCACACCTATGATCCCAGCACTTTGAGAGGCTGAGGCGGGTAGATCTCTTGAGGTCAGGAGTTTGAGACCAGCCTGGCCAACACAGTGAGACCCCATCTCTATTTAATTAAAAAAAATTAACATAAAAAAATAAAATTAAACCAGTCAATACACAACTTGGACTGGTGCAAGGCGCCCAGTACACACCCAGACGCATATTCTCTATCATTAGCACTTGGACTAGTGCAAGGCGCCTGGTACACACCCAGATGCATATTCTCTATCATTATCACAATTATTTCTTTGGCAGATCCGTCTGGCTACAGTGTGGAATATGTGGGGGAAAGACATGCTGCCGGATAGGGAAGCCAAGGCGGAGAATCTGAAGAGTCCCAACAATACGAGATCCAAGTGAGATGGAGGAGGGCTCACACCAAACAGTGGGTAGGTAGAGAAGGGCGCAGAGAGCCATTGCAAACGAGAAAGGAACAGGACTCGGTGACTTGGGGATGACCACCAGCTTTCTGCCTTGAGGGACTGGCTGGACAATAGGCATTTTTCCTCACTGAGAGAAACACTGGCAGGATATGAAGGTACAACGAGATCAGCTCTGGAAATGATGGGTGAAGGAACCTGTTGAACATTCAGGTGGAGATATCCAGTTCGCTTTTTTTCTAGATGGTTCTGAAGCACAGAAAAGGTGTCTGGACCAGAACCAAACAGCCTGCCATGAGGACCAACAGTAAACACGGATCTGGGGAAGTTCATGCAGAAGCAGACCCTGCAGAGAAGACGGAGGCTGAGGATGGAGGCCCTGGGACACAGTGGAAGGAGAGCCAGGGCAGGAGACAGGAAAGGAGTCCCTAAGGAGGGCAGGGAAGGAGCCAGGAGCGAGGTGCGGGCGAAGCACGGATGAGGGACCGGCTGAGAATGCAAACTGGGCCCCGGGCACAGGGAGAGCAGGGACAGGAGAGTGAAAGGAGAGGGCCACGGGAAGCCAAGACGCAGAGCATGGATGACAGAGGAAGAGGCAAAGCCCCAGAAGGAAGAGGAGAGCGGACAGAAGCCTGACCATGATGAGCAGCCAAGAAGAAACAGGCAGCAGAGGGAGGGAGGTGAAAGGTGCGTAGCACAGAGGGGAGGCTGGCAAGGCCGTGCCCAGGACAGTGGCACAGGTGGCAGGGCCTTGGACAGAGGGTGGGGTCCAGGCAGGTGGGTGGTGACGGCAACCATGACCATGGGTCAGCCTGGGCCTCAGACACTGGGAAAAGGTGGCCATGTCTAGTTTTCTCTGGAAATTAGGAGGTAGGTCATCCAAGGAGAGAGGGTGGGTGTCTGGGGTAGGGTGGAGTAGGTTTCAGAAAAGTGAAAGTCTGGCAAAAGCACTCAGGAAACAGGACAGAAAACTGAGCCAAGCGCTGGACAGCAGCGTTCATTCAGCCCAGCTGAGCTTGGAGGCCATGAAGTGCTGGCAGCCCCACACTGCATGACTGGAGGATCTTTCTGGGCCACGCCCCGCATCACCGGTATGGAAGTGAAGAACCCAAAAAGAGGAACGAATCAGGATGCTATTTCGCAGAACAGGTGAAAGAAAAATGTCAGGTAGACAGAGAGTTGGAAGTTAAAGAGTCACCCACATGCCTGACCCAGTTAGAGAAGAAAGGGGACCAAGCCAGGGCAGGAGTGACTGCATGGCAAAGGAGAGACCGTGGGCAGAGGGTGGACAAGGGACCAAGGTGAAGACCTTTGAGGTGCTTCTTAAACCACAGTGGCGAATGTCTTTCTGGACAAGAATGCCAGTGCACATTCCCACCGGCAGCGCAGGACACAGCTCCCGTCCGCACTCATCTCGTTGTCTCCAACTCTGCCAATTTCATGAGTGAAAAGTGGAGCCTGGAAGCTTTGCATTTCTTCAATGACTTCGAATTTTTTAAAATCGTCTCACAGATTTCCTGGTCATCGGTATTTCATCTGAGAAGTTTCTGTCTGTGATATCTGCTCATTAGAGAGGAGTTCTTAAAATTATTAAAGAGTGTTATACATTCAGTATATTAACTGGTTGTTCTCAGTTTTTTCCAGTAAGTCATTCATCATAAATTTAACTTTGATATCATAATAAAACAGACAGAAGTGTAGCTATTATGTGCTTAAATCTACAGGTGCTTATTTTACAAAGTTCTTTTTAGAGACAGGGTTTTGCCCTGTCGCCCAGGCTAGAGTGCAGTGGCACGATCTTGGCTCACTTCAGCCTCCACCTCTTGGGTTCAAGTCATCCTTCTGCTTCAACTTCCCGAGCAGCTGGGACTACAGGTGAAAATATCACAATTATTTGTTAGAGAGAGAGTGAGACAGAGAATGAATCATTGTAAAATAATGAAAAGGTGAAGAACTTCTGTTACCTGTGTAAGTAACATCCATATCAACCCTCACCTGAAGCTCCTCACCTCTTCCCTTGCTCTTTTCTTCAACCCAAATACGGTGTTCAATGTTCTCCCCAAGTCACCGCCCAAGGCCGCTGTCTTAGCCCCGCCGTCATCCCCTTGCTGAGCCTACTGCAGTAGCTTCCTACCTGGGTTCCCTTTCCCTTCCTCCCCGGTCCTGACTCCATCGGCTGCCAGCTGACTTCCCACAGCACCAACTTTCTCAGCCTTCTGCCTATGAGAACTCCCCAAATTCTACCACGGGAGCCCTCAAACCATGATCCTCCCCAAAACGTGAACAGCAGCTTTTCGAACCATGGACTTCCACAGATGACAACAGAAGGCAATCACCACCGCCTGTCCCTGGAAGTGGACGCTCCGGGTCATGGGTGGCCATGTATCTCGGTCCTGCTATCCTGGGTGGTTGGAGGAATCCTGGCAGTGAGAGTTGAAAACCGCTGAGCGCGCGGCAAGACAGTTTGAAGCCCGAGTCTGACTTCGGAAGGGAGCTGCTCCCCGGTGCAGCGGACCCCAGAGCTGGCAGGGAGGGTGCCTCGGCCCGCCCAGCTTGTCTCGGGCCACGGGGCCTCAGCCCCGAGCCTGCTGCCCGCTGGCCCCAGAGGAGGTGTCCTGCCCCCTCAGGCACTCGCCTTCCGGGGCTTGGTCGGCCGGCTGCTTTACGCGCGCGGGCTGGGGTCCCCAACAGCGGACGAGCGCCGCTCCCAACGGCGGACGAGCGCCGCTCCCACCGCTCCACCAGTGGCCCAGACTGTAGCGGCTCCGCCTCCGCGGTCCGTTGGCCCCGCCCTCACGTCACTTCTGGGGCCCCGCCCGCCCCCTTCGGGCCCGCCCCCTTCGGGCCCGCCCAGGACAGCCTCCCAGTGTGGCCCGGAGCCCGAGGCCGAGGGCGCAGAGACCGCGGCGACGCCCGTTCTTGCCCCGTCGCTACCTGCGGCGCCGCCCGCCCGCTGGTAAACTGTGGCCGGGAGACCCTTGAAATAAAACGTATTAGCCAAACCTAGAATAGCAAAATATGTACCATGTTTCAATCTAATGGGATTGCCAGGTGTTTTAAGGGTCCGCCGCAAAAGGTCCCTCAGGTCCCGGGGTTTTTGTCCCCATCAGATCATTCGTGGTGTGGATCTTCCGGGAGGTTATGGGAGAGGGAGACCAGCAGCCTGCTCCGTGGGCGGCCATACTCCTCCCCCAGGAAGGCCAGGCAAATCTCCCCAGTTTGGGATCCCCCCAAGTACGTTAATTTTGTCTAGGGTCCAGGTGGGGCCATCCAGCCCCTTGCCCACAGGATTGGTCCTTTGGCATGCAGATAAGCAACACCGCCAAGCAAAGCCCAGGGATGTGTAGGCTGTTAGGAGACCACCAGGGAGCCATTCCTAAATCTTCCCGGGTGATGGCTCAAAAAAGCCTGGTGTTTGTTGAAAGGAAAAAGGGTTGTCCCCAGGACTATGCTGGGGCACACTTGCCCAAACGGTGTCTGCCTGGCTGTCCCAAGCAGCCAGTGATGGAGCGACGGTCATGAGGCTAGACCAAAGATACAGAGCCTCGTCCCAGTGGAATTCAAGCACCCACCCGTTAGGATGTCCTGTTGCTGCTGCCCCTAGGTGGGAGCCTGGGAAACCACCTGGCCGACACAGGCCACACCTGTTGGGACCTCACAAGGAGACACTGTCCATTAACGTTCATCAGGGTGAGAAGAAGTGGCAACACCTACTGGGGCAACAAAACTCATTAGCTGAAGGGCGAACTGGCCAGCAACTGGCAGTGATGTTCTCAACAGTCCTTGCCCTCATAAAACCAGCTACTTAGGCCAGGCGCGGTGGCTCACTCCTGTAATCCCAGTACTTTGGGAGGCCGAAGCGGGTGGATCACAAGGTCAGGAGTTCAAGACCAACCTGGCCAGTATAGTGAAACCCCGTCTCTACTACAGGAGAATCGTTTGAACCCGGGAGGCGGAGGTTGCAGTGAGCCGAGATCGCGCCACTGCACTCCAGCCTGGGCTACAGAGCAAGACTCCGTCTCTAAATAAATAAATAAATAAAACCAGCTGCTTAGTAAAGGAACAGCTAGTTAAAGCTAACCAGGGGTTCTCAATCAAGGATGGGCCATACTGTTTGTGATGTCAATTGTTTTATTCACAGACTCTTTTTTTTTTTTTTGAGACAGTGTCTGGCTCTGTCGCCCAGGCTGGAGTGCAGTGGCATGATCTCGGCTCACTGCAAGCTCCGCCTCCCGGGTTGACGCCATTCTCCTTTCTCAGCCTCCTGAGTACCTGGGAATACAGGCGCCTGCAACCACGCCCGGCTAATTTTTTGTATTTTTAGTAGAGACAGGGTTTCACCATGTTAGCCAGGACGGTCTCGATCTCCTGACCTCGTGATCCGCCCGCCTCAGCCTCCCAAAGTGCTGGGATTACAGGCGTGAGCCACCGCGACCAGCCTTATTGACAGACTATTTACTCCACTGATGAAAGGGGGATTCCTTCCCCCCACCCTCCTGTCCCCACTCCTGTCCCCGCCCCAGAGATATGGGGATGGCCGAACACACAACACTTGATGCAGGACAGTTGCAATCGACAGCAGCTGACTGGTCACAGATACTCCAGTCCGGGGGAGAAGGACCCTGCACACTATGCGGGGCAATGTGGAGGCTGCACTCCGGAACACGGTAACAAGGAGGGGCTGCTGGAGGCAGGCTTTGTAGTAACAAAAGTGCGGAATGAGCCCTGGTTCCCACGGGAGGGTGTGACTGGCTTGTCTGAATAATTTGTCCTTGAGCTGGCAGGGAACTGACGCCTACTGTCTGGGGATAAGCAGGCACTGTGTCTGATCCCTAAAATAAGGAGAGGGTTTAGCCAGATAATTTCATCTGCAGAAGCAGACAGGGAGTGGGACTTGGAGTTCAGACATTTGAGGCCCTCTTGATTTAAATAGATATAAAGACAGAATTTGATATGAATTCTAATTTCAGGCCTTATACCACAATACACTATTAAAAAGTAAGATTTCCTAGAACTAATCATTGAGTTAAGTGTCACAAGGTTTTTAATAAACATTCTAAACTCAACTGTGGCATAGTGGTTCATGCCTGTAATCTCAGCACGTTGGGAGGCCAAGGTGGGAGGATTGCTTGAGCCAGGGGTTCGAGACCAGCCTGGGTAAGATGGTAATCCCCTATCTCTACAAAAAATAGATAAATAAATTAGCCAGGCATGGTGATCAGAGCCTGTGGCCCCAGTTACATGGGAGGCTGAGGTGGGAGGACCACTCGAGATTAGGAGGTCAAGGCTGCATTGAGCCATATTCATGCTGCTGCATGCACTCCAGCCTGGGTGACAGAGTGAGACCCCGTCTCAAAAACTAAATAAAAAAGATAATTTCACCTATTGCTTAACATAGAAAATGGGAGCCCTCAGAATGAGACTCCCTTAACTTCCCCCAAGAAACTTAACCATCTTTTTTTACTGTTACAGTTGTGAATGTCCTCCAGTAAAGACCACCAGAAACACTCTGTAGTTAAGCAAGTTGGGTTTATGGCTTATTGCAAGGAGGGAAGACTCACACCGTGAGGGGCATATCAGTAGGAGGATGTTAGACCTTTAGGATCTGGACTTTGGCTGGGCGATTTGGGGGAGGGTCCAGGGGTTTGCTCTGGATTGAGCGCTGATAGGAGGTGGGAAAATTCTATCATCTGGTAGCTGTATCTTTTCCAGAAGGAGGTTTGGCTGGAGTAGGGCTAAAGCTGTAATGTGTAAAGAA
This sequence comes from Rhinopithecus roxellana, assembly GCF_007565055.1. NCBI lineage: Eukaryota > Metazoa > Chordata > Mammalia > Primates > Cercopithecidae > Rhinopithecus > Rhinopithecus roxellana. The sequence goes on along the minus strand of NC_044568.1, from coordinate 1,903,528 downwards.
GCCGCAGTCACTTCTACCCAGCTGGGAGAAGGGAATGTCTGGTATTCTGTGGGTGGCACGCTGACCTTGCTCTTGTCTGTTCTTACACAGAATAATGATGTGGCCTTGTGTCGTCTCCTGTCATCAGTGATGCAGAGTGCCCTTGTGTGAGTGGTCTGCACGATTGTTTATGTCCAACAGCAGAGCCACATGGCCTTGTTGTGGGTGCCAGCCAGTTTCCAACAACATAGGGCCTGGCTCACAGCACCAGGCCAGCTCCTAGAGGCCAGTTTTGCTTTTCTCTTTTTCACAGTGGAGGAGGTGAGTCTTAAAGAGATCAACAAGGGTTTGCCTGACAGAAGACAACAGCATAAGCAGAGGCATGGAGACTGCAGCAGAACTATGTGTTAGGTGAACCTGACACAGGGTGGGGAGTGGGCACCAGGAGAGAGTTCCGGACAGGCTGTCACACAATGAATCGTGGAAGGTCCCAAGGAGTACAAGTTTTATCCTGAGGGATTTTAAGTGAGGAACTGACATGATCTAGGTTTGCATTTTAGAAAAATCCCCAGCAGCTGTGTGGGAGAAGGGTTGGTGACAAAGGGGAAGCCTCTTTTTCTTTCCCACACCCACAGCCCCTGCACCTGCTGTCCTTACTCCTCTGATCTCTTGCAACACATCCTTATTCCACCTTCGGCCAGGGTGATTTTTCAGAATCACAGATCTTTTCCTGTAACTTCCTTAAAACCTTTTGAGTCCCAATAAATTACCAGTTAAAAATCTGCACTTCATTGCCTGACATACATACTGTACCTTTCATAATCTGGTCCCTCTAGCCTGATATCTGGCTTTGCATTAGTCAATTCTTGCACTGCTAAAAAGAAATACCTGAGACTGGGTAATTTATAAAGAAGAAATGTGTGTGTGGTTTTTTTTGTTTTGTTTTGTGTTTTTGTTGTTGTTGTTGTTGTTGTTGAGATGGAGTTTCGCTCTTGTTGCCCAGGCTGGAGTGCAATGGTGCAATCTCAGCTCACTGCAACCTCTGCTTCCCAGGTTCAAGCAATTCTCCTGCCTCAGCCTCCCAAGTAGCTGGGATTACAGGTGCCTGCCACCACACTTGGCTAATTTTTTGTAGTTTTAGTAGAGACAGGGTTTCACCATGTTGGCCAAGCTGGTCTTGAACTCCTGACCTTAGGTGTTCCCCTCCCGCCTCGGCCTCCCAAAGTGCTGGAATTACAGGCATGAGCCACCATGCCCAGCCAAGAAGAAATGTTTAACTGGCTCACAGTTCTGCGGCTGTACAGGAATTATAGCAGCTTCTGTGTCTGGTGAGGCCTCAGGAAGCTTCTAATCATAGGGGACGGCAAAGGGTGAACAAGGCATCTCACATGGTGGGAGCAGGAGCCAGAGAAAGCAAGGGGTACAGTGCTGCACACTTTTAAACAACCAGGTCTCCTGAGAACTCACTATCAGAACAGCACCAAGAGGATAGTCCTAAACCATTCATGGGAAATCCACCCCCATGATCCAACCACCTTCTACCAGGCCCCACCTCCAACAGTGGGGACTACAGGCTGGGCGCGGTGGCTCATGCCTGTGATCCCAGCACTTTGGGAGGCCATGGCGAGCGGATCACCTGAGGTCAGGAGTTCGAGATCTTTCTGGCCAACACGGTAAAACCCCATCGCTACAAAAAATACAAAAATAGCCAGATGTGGTGGTGGGTGCCTGTAATCCCAGCTACTCGGGAGGCTGAGACAGGAGAATCTCTTGAACCCAGGAGGCAGAGGTTGCGGTGAGCCGAGATCAAGCCACTGCACTCCAGCCTGGGCGACAGAGTGAGAAACTCCGTCTCAAAAAAAAAAAAGAAAGAAAAAAAAAAAAACAATGGGGACTACATTTCAACATCTCCACTTGGGGATCTCAGTACTATCTCAGATTCACTATTTCCAAAGCTGTGTTCAAGATCACCTCCCCAGTCTCCTCCCTGCTGTCTCCACCTCCCAACTTGGCAAATAGTGCCATGGCTCATTCAATTCAAAAGTAAGAAAGGTAGGCGTCATCTTGGAACTACCCTTTTTCTTTCCCCTTATGCAATCAGTCCCCCAAACACGTTGATTTTATCCACTAAGTATTTCTGGAATCGACTTCTCTTCTTCCACCTCTCCTTTTGGTATCTGTGAAGTGAGCTACAGTACTCGTCTCCCAAGTGAGCTCCCCCAATCACTCTGACTTTCCCCAAATCCATATCTCACACAGAAGCCAGAGGTTTGTAAAAGGCCCATTTACTCATGTCACTCCCTAGCTCAACTGCTTTCTGTTGCTGTTGGGAAAAGACCAGAGTGTCACCAGATGTGGTGACTCACACCTGTAATCCCAGCACTTTAGGAGGCTGAGGCAGGAGGATCACTTGAGGCCAGGAGTTCAAGACCAGCCTGGGCAACATAGTGAGATCTTGTCTCTACCAAAAAAAAAAAAAAAAAACAATGAGGCAGAAGGATTGCTTGAGCCCAAGAGGTCAAGGTTGCAGTGAGCTGTGATCGTACCACCGCACTCCAGCCGAGGTGACACAGTGAGACCCTGCCTCAGAAAAAAAAAGAAAAAAGAAAAGAAAAGAAAAACAAAAAGACCACAGTTTCTTACATAGTCTATAGGGCCCCACCTGCTCTGTCTACTTCCCCAGCCTCACTTCCTACCACTGTGTTGCAGAATGTTAAGAGCCAAATCTTCTGAGCCTGGTGGGCCTACCGCTGTCAGCACCTCTGAGACCTCCCTCATCTGAGAATTACCACTTCCCCTCCTGCCCACAGTGAGAGATATCAACAAAGCTGTAGAAAACCCTGTCCTCTAAAATTACAACCCTCAAGCTGGGCAGCTGGGCAGAAAGCTTCAATCTCCATCCTTAGGGAAGATTCAGAAACACAGACAAGGTGTGAAAACTCAGATATGCTCAGCCTGAAATATACAAAAGCCTCTGGAAAGTCTCCTCATAGAAGAACCCAATTAAATTCACATGATTACAGACTGAGACATGATAATCGCTTGAACTGTGGAGGCGGTGGTTGCAGTGAGCTGAGATCACACCACTGCATTCCAGCCTGGACGACAAGAGCGAAACTCCGTCTCGAAAATAATAATAATCTACATGATTAGTCCACACACCTAGATGAGCCATGGGCAAAACAGAGCCCTTTCTCCTACCAAAACGAAGGAAGAGTCTAACGTAAATTCTAAGAGATTCTCCTCCAAATACCAGTATTATGAAGCAGTTTCTCCATATTGATTCCAATTAGTACAGGAGTACACGTGTGGAAAATAATGCTTTATTTGTATTTTTAACAGAAAAAAGTGATTCCTGATATAAACAGACAGTTCAGAGTAAAAAAGATATAAGTGGGTTTCAAACATATGAAAATGATGTTCAACCATCTATAAATAGGAACAGTAAAAAATAAAATTACAATTAAATACCATTTTTCGTATAAAAGATTAACAAAGATTAACAAGTTTTTCTTTTTTCTTTTTTTTTTTTTTTTTTTTTTTTTGAGACGGAGTTTCGCTCTGTCGCCCAGGCTGGAGTGCGGTGGCCGGATCTCAGCTCACTGCAAGCTCCGCCTCCCGGGTTCACGCCATTCTCCTGCCTCAGCCTCCTGAGTAGCTGGGACTACAGGCGCCCGCCACCTCGCCCGGCTAGTTTTTTTGTAGTTTTTAGTAGAGACGGGGTTTCACCGTGTTAGCCAGGATGGTCTCGATCTCCTGACCTCGCGATCCGCCCGTCTCGGCCTCCCAAAGTGCTAGGATTACAGGCATAAGCCACCGTGCCTGGTGATTAACAAGTTTTATAACACACCATGTTGGGGGTGAGGATGTGGGGAAATAAGCACTTTTGCGCACAGCTGGAAAGGGAGCACACCACGACTGCCTTCAAGCATGAATACCTGGGCCAGGCGCAGTGGCTCACGCCTGTAATCCCAGCACTTTGGGAGGCTGAGGTGGGCAGATAGATCACTTGAGGTCGGGAGTTCGAGACCACCCTGGCCACCTGGTGAAACCCTCTCTCTACTAAAATACAACAACAACAACAAAAAAAAAACATTAGCTGGGCATGGTGGTGCGTGCCTGTAATCCCAGCTAATTGGGAGGCTGAGGCAGGAGAATCGCTTGAACCCAGGAGGTGGAGGTTGCAGTGAGCTGAGATTGCTCCATTGCACTCCAGCCTGGGTAACAAAGTGAGCAAAACAACAACAACAACAACAACAACAACAACAACAACAAAAAACATGAATGAACCCCTGAAACCTCAGGTCTCTTGGCTGATAAGGAGTTGCTGGGGAGGGAGACGGTAACTTGCCTCTGTTGATTTCGGGGGCCTTCCTCTCTTTAGACAATCTCACAAAGTGCTGGATGTAAGGGTCATGCCAGTAGCCAATGCTTACTGCAAACCTGGAAGGGAGGAAAAAGGAGGAAGGTGAGTAGAGATTGAGTAGGTTCAGGCCAAGGTCCACTGCCAAGTTCCCAGGAACCAGGTCAAGAAACTCGATGAAAACCAACCATCCACCTCAAAAGGCCAAGTGCACGTTTAGTGCCCCGTTACACATGTGAAGACGCAGCCATCCATTCATCTTTATGTTCACGTTACACCACCCATCACATTGCCCACAGTAGGCCTTCTCACTCCCTTTCCTCATATTGCTAATTCACTGCCCAGGACTCTACATAGCAAATAACCTCACTTCATGCTTCATACTGAAGATGTGCAGCCATTTATTCACTCCACAAACTCACGGTCAGAGCTAGTCAGTTAATTCCACTAAATGAAAAGGCCTGTGCCCAGAGGAAGGGAGACTCAGAAACACTCGACAAACAGCATGAATTAACCCAAGTGTTTCTCCTGACTCTGTATTAAGTGCCGTCCTCTTACTCCCCTTAGAGAGGTCAGAGTGGGGAAACCAGGAACAAATGAACAACACATGTACAACCTGGGAAATGCCACGGGAGCCTTAATTCTCTCTATTCTGGTCTACAGTACAAGGAGATAAGGCTTCGTGTTTCAAGCCTGGGAGCTGAAACCCTGAGTAGCACAGGAAGCCTTCTTGCAACCCTGAGTAGAACCAGCTTTAGGACGACTGAGGAGTCATGAAAAGAACCTGGATCCCTAAGGCCATGCTCAGCTGCTCTGGGCCTGCAGACTGCTCTACCTCTGAACATATATTTTGTGAGATAATAAGTGTCTTTTACCCTTTAAGCCAATTTGAGTCAGGCTTCTGTTATAGCCTAAAGCATCCTAATGATACACTGAGTAATACCCCCATTTCCTTGTTGCCTGCTAAGGTAAAATTTAGGGAATGCATGTGTTATGTCTCTGAGCTCCTAGAAGCAGATAATATACCTTTTCTTGATATCTACTGCCAAGGCTTACTTCTGCCTTGACTACAATAGGTGCTGAATTCTGTACAAACACATCTCCCAATCTCCCTCATCCATAGACACCCAAAAGGAAGCACATGTTCAGGTGTCCCATGCAGCAACTCACAACAGAAACATGTGAAATATTCACTAATGAGCACAATTTGCTATGCAAGCCCAGACTGTCCAAGGAAAACAGCGTACTCACACAGTTTTATAACCATACACTTACTCAGTTATCGAAAATAGTGTTTTTCAAACAGTAAGTTGTGACCAGTTAATATCATAAGATCGATTAGTTTGCAAACCCACATTAAAAAAAAAATGTGAGGCCAGGATGATGGCTCATGCCAGCACTTTGGGAGACCAGGGCAGGTGGATCACTTGAAGCCAGCAGTTCAAGACCAGCCTGGCCAATATGGTGAAACTACTAAAAATACAAAAACTAGCTGAGCACGGTGGTCTGCATCTGTAATCCCAGCTACTTGGGAGGCTGAGGCACAAGAATTGCTTGAATCCAGGATGCGGAAGTTGTAGTGAGCCGAAATTGCACCACTGCACTCCAGCCTGGGTCACAGAATGAGACTCCAGCTAAAAAAAGAAAAAGAAAGAAAGAAAGAAAAAATAAATGGAATAGAATAAAATAAAAAATAAGATGCATCACACATAGTAAATGTTAAGACATTTGTGAACTTTTGTTTCTTTTTAATTCTAATTTTTAATTTTTTTGGTAAATATGAAGTCTTGCTATAGCTGATCTCGAACTGCTGACTTCAAGTGATCCTCCCACCTTGGCCTCCCAAGGTGCTGGGATTATAGGTGTGAGCCACTGCACTTAGCCAACTTTTGTTTCAAGTGTGTGTTGAGGGTATAAGTGCAATGATAAAGGTTATTTTTTCACTGTGGGTGGAAGTTTAATAAACAGATTTTTTTTTTTTTAGACAGAATTTCACTCTAGTTGCCCAAGCTGGAGTGCAATGGCGTGATCTTGGTTCACTGCAACCTCCACTTCCCAGTTTCAACGATTCTCCTGCCTCAGCCTCCCAAGTGGCTGAGATTACAGGCATGCGCCACAGGGTCCAGCTAATTTTGTATTTTGAGTGGAGACAGGGGTGGGGGGGGGGGTGTTCATCAGGTTGGCCAGGCTGGTCTTGAACTCCTGACCTCAGGTGATGCACCTGCCTCGGCCTCCCAAAGTGCTGGGATTACAGGGTTGAGCCACCTGCCGGGCCTTCAACAGATTTCAAATGGCTCCTCTAGTGCCATCTAGTGGTAACTGTTTTATCTGCAGTTGAAACTCACAGACGAGACACACCCCACAGTTCTAAGGGTTGGAAGAAGCCTAATCTAGCCAACCCCAGCATCCAGTGCAAGAACTATTGCAACAACATCACTAGGTGACTACTCCCCTGAGGAAGGCACCCACCCCACTGCTAAGCAGCTCTGTTGAAGAGCTGATCAATTTGCCTCCCTCTGGAAGCCATAACTTGTTGGCCTCGGATAAAAAAGAGCAGGTTCTATCCTCTCACTTCCGGATTCTTCACACTATTCAGTACTGAAGCTTAGTCAAGGAACATGTGGGTGTCTGCCAAGTGCTAGGCACTGGGGATACAGCAGTAAACAAGGAGAGAAAGGAGAGAGGCAGATAATTACAAGATGATGAGGAATGAAGGCTGTGACTCATAGAGAGGATGAAGGTGACACGGGAAGGCCTCTCTCAGAAGGGGATGGCCGTGGCGAGCCCTGGAGAATGGGAGAGTCAGGTGTTCAAAAGGCATTCCAGACAGGAGGAAGGGCAGGCAGAAAGGCTCGGGGAACACACCTGAGCCTCCAGTACAGAGAGGAGGCAGGGAGGCCGGAGGACAGCAAGAAAGTGGAGAGGAGGCCAGAGGGAGAAGCAGGCTCAGGACGCAGGGCCTGGCGGGCATCTGGGACTGACCTCAGGAGCACCCTGTCCAGGTTCATAGGGGTGCACAGTGCTAGAGAGTGGTGAGATGCACAGGTCCATAATGCAAACACACCCAGTCAGCAACTCCCACCGGCTCCTACTTCCTAGTGCCCCTAACACTTTCCTCCTCCCACTTCGCAAACCCAGGTGACGGCAACAGGTTTCCATGCACCCTAGGAAAAAGGATCTCACTGTCCAGCCTATCAGAGTGGCCAAGATGAAAAGATTTGCCACCCAGTGTCGGGCAGTGAGGAGGAGAGTGCTGTCGAGCGCTGCTGATGGGAGTTCTGAAGGGAGACAAGCAGCAAGTTTCAGCATTTACAGGACATCAGCTGGAGAATAACTGGACAAATTACAGTGTATCCATTCACTGAAATACTAACCCATCATTTAAAAAGTAAACTAGAAAATCAGACATGGCAAAACATTCCAGATATGCTGTTAAGAGAAAGAGGTAAGGCCAAAAATACATGTACCATATGTGCCCATAAATACATACATATGTATCTGCATTACACACAGAATTACTAGTAGATTGATGTCTAAATATTGAAAATGATTATCTCTCTGATTTCTGGGTTTAATTTATATTTTCTAAATTTTCTACACTAACCCTGTGATGTATTTCATCAAATAAGAAGGCATCAATTGTAAGATGTACCACAAACAAAGAAAAAACACTGCCAAATAGTTGTGACTGGGAGTTTATTGGAAAAGTTCTTTTGGACTTATTTAAACAGACTGGCATCGCCTCTCTCTCTTGCACACATATGAAAAGGAAAAGATCAATGGCAAAGGCGGTTGTCTTCAGTTTCAGGATGTCTGAGTTTCCATAAAATATGGACTATTGTGCTTTCAAGGGCTTTGGTGATGTGGCATTTCTTTTTTTTTTTTTTTTTTTTTTTTTTTTTTTTTTTTTTTTTTTTGAGACAGAGTCTGGCTCTGTCACCCAGGCTGGAGTGCAGTGGCGTGATCTCTGCTCACTGCAAGCTCCGCCTCCCGGGTTCCCGCCATTCTCCTGCCTCAGCCTCCCAAGTAGCTGGGGCTACAGGCGCCTGCCACCACGCCTGGCTAGTTTTTTGGTATTTTTTTAGTAGAGACGGGGTTTCACTGTGTTAGCCAGGATGGTCTCGATCTCCTGACCTCGTGATCCGCCTGTCTCGGCCTCCCAAAGTGCTGGGATTACAGGCTTGAGCCACCGCGCCTGGCCAATGTGGCATTTCTTAAGAGATCTTTAGGCCAGGCGAGGTGGCTCATGCCTGTAATCCCAACACTTTGGGAGGCCGAGGTGGGCAGATCACAAGGTCAAGAGATTGAGACCATCCTGGCCAACATAGTGAAACTTTGTCTCTACTAAATATACAAAATTAGCTGGGCGTGGTGGCACATGCCTGTAGTCCCAGCTACTCGGGAGGCTAAGGCAGGAGAATGTCTTGAACCCGGGAGGCAGAGGTTGCAGTGAGCCGAGATCGCGCCACTGCACTCCAGCCTGGGCGACAGAGAGAGACTCCATCTCAAAAAAATTGTTTTAAAAAAAGAGAGAGAGATCTTTACCATCTTCTCTGAGATTGTCTTCTGAGCCCCGGCCCTCGCTCTGTAAGTTTTAATGCTGGCTCTTCCTTCATCTCATCAGAAGTAATGAATAGATGGTTTTCGAACAGCAGTCAGGATTTGTGCTTCTTCTTCAAATGGTCCTTAAGTGGTATGACTAAAGCATCCAGGGGCTGCGGTCACAGCTGCCCAGCCATGCCACCAGGAATAACAACCACATAAGCATGCACAGGTAATGACAACTGACAGCGACTACAGGACACAGAGAATCAATCACATCTGATTTCAAAGAAGTTAAATGGGCCAGGCATGGTGGCATATGCCTGTAGTCTCAGCTACTCTATAGGCTGAGGCAGGAAGATTGCTTGAGCCCAGGAATGTAAGTCCAGCCTGGGCAACAAAGTAAAACCCCCATTTCAAAAAAATAACAATAAAGTTTAAGGCCGGGAATGGTGGCCCTTGCCTGTAATCCTAGCACTTTGGGAGGCTGAGACAGGTGGATCACCTGAGGTCAGGAGTTCGAGACCAGCCTGGCCAACATGACAAAAACCCATCTCTACTAAAAATACAAAAATTAGCTGGGCCTGGTGGCACACACCTGTAATCCCAGCTACTCGAAGGCTAAGGAAGGAGAATCACTTGAACCTGGGAGGTGGAGGTTGCAGTGAGCCGAGATCGTGCCACTGCACTCCAGCCTGCACAATGGGAGTGAGACTCCATCTACAAAATAATAAATAAATAAATAAACAAATAAATCAAGTTTATAAGAAGTTAAATGGTTGATTAGCCTTAAACAAATTAAATGGAAGAACATGTGTGTCACAGAATGAATCAAATATAGTACTGCCTTTACAACAAGAAAACAGTAAGTGTGACTATCACAAGCAAACATGAAAAGCAAGTATTAAACTAGGAAACATAGGCTAGCCATGGTGGCTCATGCCTGTAATCCCAGCACTTTGGGAAGCTGAGGCAGGAGGACTGCTTGAGTCTAAGAGTTTCAGACCAACTAGGGCAACATAGCAAGACTCTTGCTACCAAAAAATAAAATAAATAAATAAATAAATAAATAAATATTAGCCAGGCATGGTAGTGCATGCACACCTGTAGTTATATCTACTCGGCAGGCTGAGGTGGGAGGATTGTTTGAGCCCAGGAGCTCAAGATTATAATGAGCTAGGACTGTGCCTCTGCACCCCAACCTGGGTGACAGAGTGAGACTGTCTCTAAAATAAAGTAGGAGAAATAACTCACATGTCACAAAACACTAATATCTTTTAAATATGAAGAACTCTTAAAAACAAATAAAAACCCCTAAAATCCCAGAGGAAAAAAAATGGACAAAAGGCAAACTTGAGGGCAGTTCACAAAACAAACACAACAGATCAATCAACACACCAAAAGCCCAGCCTTATCAATAATGCAAATAAACCCGAAATGAAAGTAAATACAGAGAGCTATATTTATCCTATCAAATCGGCAATAAAAGTATTGTTTAATCTAATTTGGCATTAGTCAAGACGAGGAAGAGGGTGCTTGAGCTGCCCGAAGCTTAAACTGGCAGAGTCATACTGCAAGGCACTGCGTCAACAGATATAAAAAGTCTGAAAGACGGCCGGGCGCAGTGGCTCACGCCTATAATCCCAGCACTTTGGGAGGCCGAGGCGGGTGGATCACGAGGTCAGGAGATGGAGACCATCCTGGCTAACTCGGTGAAACCCCGTCTCTACTAAAAATACAAAAAATTAGCTGGGCGAGGTGGCGGGCGCCTGTAGTCTCAGCTACTCGGGAGGCTGAGGTGGGAGAATGGCGTGAACCCGGGAGGTGGAGCTTGTAGTGAGCCGAGATGACGCCACTGCACCCCAGCCTGGGCGACAGAGCGAGACTCCGTCTCAAATAAATAAATAAATAAATAAATAAATAAATAAATAAATAAAGCCTGAAAGACAAGCATACACGATGACCACACAATCCCATCTAAGACTTTGTCCAAAGAAAATCAGCAATAAGCACAAAGATTTCTCTGCAGGAACACTGAACACAGAGTGACAGTATCAGGTGAACAAACTCGATTACAAAATTGTATGTATAGGATGTTCCCAATTTTGTTAGATGATATATACACACACAAGGCTGCCCACAGCAGACACCAAAGTGTTAATACACTGTTATCTCTGCACCCTCCATGAGGCTGTACATCCAGTTCTGCCTGTCCATTTCCATTACCCGTCTCTGCTCACAAAACCCAGAGAATATCACTTCTATTTGTATATCCTGATTTCATATTTAAAACCCGGATTCAAAGAACCAAACATCTCAGATTTGGAAAGACCTCAGAGATTTTCCCAGTTTTCTTTCAACCCACAAATGCTTTCAGTTTCCATGACATTCACATGCCACCTGTTCAAGTTACTGTGTTTTTAAATCAGTCACTTTTTAAAAAACACTCAGGTCAAATGTGCTGCCCAGTATTTTCTGCTGGCACAATGCTGTAATAAATACCTATTAACACGCAAAACATCTGTGTACCGCCCCAAATCATCTCACATTCCTCCCCCGGGAAACCCTGATCTGGTCCAACCACCTACTCATTCAAGAAGCATTTACTGACTGAGTCCTATCTCCACCAGCTCAACTGAAACAATGGGGCCTTCTTCTGAAAGGTGTAAAATCCCCACCAACAGCCATTTCCTCATCTGAGGTTTCAGGGAATGAGACAGGTGCCTCCCCATTCACCCAGCTTATAAGGATCAAGCTGGGGCCTCATTTACTTCTTTAATTGACACTCACCGTGTGCTTACTATGTGCCACGCATTATTCCAAATGCTTGACAAATAGGAACACACACAAACCTCATAGGACCCCACAAGGCAGACTCAGCTTTAGAGATCTAGGTTGAGGTAGTTTTCAGCTGCGGAACTTAATTCTATTAACTAGGTAACTGAAGGTTTAATGTATGTTTTCCCTCTCTCTTTTTTTTTTTTTGAGACAGGATCTCACTGTGTTGCCCAGGCTGGAATGCAGTGGTGTGATCATAGCTTACTGCATCCTCAATCTCCCTGGGCTCAGATGTCTCTCCCACCTCAGCTTCCCAAGTAGCTGGGACTACAGGCATATACTATCATACCCAGCTAATTTTTGTATTTTTTGTAGAGACGGGGTTTCATCATGTTGCCTAGGCTGGTGTTGAATCCATCCACTGCACCTTGCCATGCTGGGATTAGAGGCATGAGCCATAATGTGGGTTTTGAAACATACCCACCTGGATTTAGATGTCCCTGCCCCCAACACTTGTTTTATCCCTCATAACACTTGAGTTGTTTAAATGATATGTGTACGTGTATGTGTGTGTATCTGTTCGTGCGCATAAAGTCATGCGTTGCTTAACAATGGGGATGCATTCTGAGAAACGCATTCTTAGGTGATTTCATTGTGCAAACATCATAGAGTGCACTTACAGAAACCTAGATGGTACAGCCCACTACACACCCAGGCTACATTTCATAGCCTATTGCTCCCCTGGGCTACAAATCTCTACAGCACATTACTGTACTGAATAATGAAGGCAATTGTAACACAATGTTAAGTATTTGTGTATCTAAACACAGCTAAACATATAAAAAGTACACTACAAATACAGTATAAAAGGCTAAAAATGATCCACCTCTATAGGACACCTGCAGTGAATGAAGCTTACAGGGCTGGAAGTTGCTCTGGGTGGGTCAGTGAGTGAGGGGTGAGTGAGTGTGAAGACGTGAGACATTACCCTTTGTAAACTTTAAAAGCAGTGTATGCTAGCCGGGCACAGTGGCTCATGCCTGTAATCTCAGCACTTTGGGAGGCCGAGGTGGGCGGATCATGAAGTCAGGAGTTCAAGACCTTCCTGGCCAACATGGTGAAGCCCTGTCTCTTCTAAAAATACAAAAAATTAGCTGGGCGTGGTGGCACACACCTGTAATCCCAGCTAGTCAGGAAGCTGAGGCAGGAGAATCGCCTGAACCTGGAAGGAGGTGGTTGCAGTGAGCTGAGATTTTGCCACTGCACTCCCGCCTGGGCAACTGAGCAAGACTCTGTCTCAAAAAAAAAAAAAAAAATACTAAGACACAATCACACACATTATCCTAGGCCCACACAGAGTCAGCACCATCAATATCACTCTCCACCACCTCCACATCTTGTTCCTCTGGAAGATCTCCAGGAACAATAACATGCATGGAGCTGACATCTCCCAAGACAATGATTTCTTCTTCTAGAATGTTTCCTGAAGGACCTGCCTGAGGCCTTTTACAGTTAACTTTTTGTTAATAGGTAGGAGTACACTATAAAATAACAATAAAAAGTATATCATAGTAAATACATAAATCGTTAACACAGTTGTTTATCATGATGAAGTTTCGTGTATTATACATAATTGTTTGTGCTACACTTTTATAGGACAGGCTGCACGGTAGGTTTGTTTACACCAGCATCCACATAAACTCGTGAGTAATGTGCCATGTTAAGACATTAGGACAGCTACGTCACTGGGTGATAAGATAATCGAGCTGAAAAATCCCCATGGGACTGCCACCACCATATATGCGGGCAGCTGTTACCCGAAGGCATCACTGTACCTGTATTTAAGATTGCAAAAGTCAACGATTTTCAGCATTAAAATCTCAGATTTAGAATTTCAACTGCATGCTGCTTGTGATCTGTAAGATATGGCACCACCTCCAACTTTAATTCTATTGTTCTTTTATACCTTTTCGTTTCAATGTTAGTTTCTATTTCCTGTCGGTTTTATTATTGGTGTATAAATGGAAGGCAGGAAGCAAAATCTTTTTTTGTTTTTTTTTTTGAGACAGACTCTCATTCTGTCGTCCAGGCTGGAGTGCAGTGGCACGATCTTGGCTCACTGCAACCTCCATCTCCGGGGTTCAATTGATGCTCGTGCCTCAGCCTCCCGAGGAGCTGGGATTATAAGCAACCACCACCACACCCAGCTGATTTTTGTATTTTTAGTAGAGACGGGGTTTCACCGTGTTGCCCAGGCTGGTCACGAACTCCTGACCTCAAGTGATCCGCCCGCCTCAGCCTCCCAAAGTGCTAGGATTACAGGCATGAGTCACCACGCCTGGCCAGGAAGCAAAGTCTTAAGGGCAATGGACAGTGTACTGAAACAGAGCTAGGGTTCGACTCCCTTACTCCTTTCAGGGCTGTTGCTAGGATATAGCTAATGTGCCAGGACTTAAATCCTGAGTCACCTAAAAAGCTGAGCCTCAATCCTCAATAACCAGGAAGACTCATATAGGCTGCAGTTCCCTTTCAGAGGGGACTGCCTGTGTTGCCTTTTGGTTTCATCTAATGTCTCTTTACAAGGAATAATACGATCTAAAATCTGTCTCTGTTGTAAGCAGTCACTGAATATTGGGCAAAGCATAAATGGCAAAGGGAGCAACATTCACAGGAAGGTAAAAGAAATAGGGAAACCCAATCAGAAAATTGCCTTGGATCAATGTTCTGTATCAAACTCAACAAAAAGCCAGTTAATACAGAATATCATGACAAGATGCCACAGACCTGAGTAATACCAAAGTACTTTGAGAAAAAAATAAAACCCTTACCACGTATTGAGAATATTGTATGCCTGTTCATTTGCTTAATGTATGTATTTTTCCTTTGTAGTAAGTGCATTTTGTGTTCTACTTACAAAATATCTGCCCACTCCGTGGTTGCAAAGATATTCTCCCATGTTTTCATGTATAAGATTTATGATTCTAGCTTTTATGTTTAGGTTTACAAACAATTACCAACTAATTAGTGTGTATGGCATGAGATAGGGGTGAAGGTTAATTTATTTCCTCTCTTGAATATCCAGTTGATCTAGAATTATTCATTAAAAAGACTTTCCTGGCCAGGCACAGTGGCTCATACCTACAATCCCAATACTTTGGGAGGCTGAGGTGTGAGTACTGCTTGAGCCCAGGAGTTCGAGACCAACCTGGGCAACACAGTGAGACCGACCTGGGCAACACAGCCTCCCGAGTAGCCAGGATTACAGGCACCTCCCACCATGCCCGGCTAATTTTTGTATTTTTAGTAGAGACGGGGTTTCACCATGTTGGCCAGGCTGATCTAAAACTCCTAACCTCAAGTTATCCACCTGCCTCGGCTTCCCAAAGTGCTTGGATTATAGGTGTGAGCTACCACGCCCTGCCCTAAAATTTTTTTAAAACAATGTTCGGCCTCCAGAGTGATTATAGGATAAAATTAAAGAGAGATGATTTTCCACCTGCTAGGTGATAAACAATTAAAGAGATTGAGAATATTCGACATTGGCATCGCATTCACTGTGGGTGGCGATGGGAACTGACACAAGTTCTTTCAAGGACTATTACAGGCGTGAGCCATCACACCCAGCCTTGCATTCTCAACAGCAAAACCAGAGCCACATAAATGATGAACAATAGAAGAATGACCAAACAAAGTGTTAATACTACCATGCTGCAGAACACCCCGTAGCCACTAAAAAGAATGAGACAGATCTATGGGACATATGTTTAAGTTAATAAGTGGAGGGAAAAGTTATTTTTGTCATTAAAAAATTAAGCATTTAAGGGAAAAAATGATGTCAGACTGATAGTCCAGATATAAAATCATTATCTTTAGCGAATGTTTTCCAAACTTTAATTTGATCCTTAAAAAGAAAAACACAAGCACAACCCCACGATTTATCTGACTTTATTGATGAGCAAGTTTCACAGCTAATTTATGTGCAACAGAATGTTCTAGCTCTGAATGGCAGGCTTTTTCTGGGCATGAAAAGCAGCACCTGCCTTGAAAATATTTCAGATCACAATCTCGACCTCATTCTCTGGGGCACAGCTAAGAAGATGCGATCTGGGTGCCGGAAAGGCCCCGGGCTAAGCCCTCGGGGAAAAGCCGGTTTTCCCCAGAGGTGACCCTGTGACCTGCTTCTATGTCAAGGGGGAACATTTTTCCATTCAGTTGAGAAATCAGATTAAGCACCATAATTTTCACAATGAAATTTCAGCCTTATAAGCCCTGGTCTGCTTTCTAGAACACATAGACCATTCAGAACCAATGAAACAGAAAGCCAGAATGTTAAGACCTCATCAGGAAATACAATCTTGAACATGTGTGCTCAGTTCCTGTCACTGTGGCCAGCTGACAAATATTTATTTGCACACTTGGCACAAAGGTAGGCATGGTCTGTGCTCAATATTGTGTCTCTTCCAGTGGCAGAAATGAACAGCAGGCGCTTTCCTTTTTATTTATTTATTTATTTAGTGTGTGTGTGTGTGTGTGTGTGTGTGTGTGTGTGTGTGTGTGTGACGGAATTTCGCTCGTTGCCCATGCTGGAGTGCAATGGCAGGATCTCGGCTCACGGCAACCACAACCACCTCCAACTTCCAGGTGCAAGCGATTCTCCCTCCTCAGCCTCCCAAGTAGCTGGGATTACAGGCGCCCTCCACCATGCCCGGCTAATTTTGTATTTTTAGTAGAGATGGGGGGAGGTTTCTCCTTGTTGGTCAGGCTGGTCTCGAACTCCCGACCTCAGGTGATCTGCCCATCTCGGCCTCCCAGAGTGCTGCGATTATAGGCATGAGCCACTGCGCTCAGCCCACTAGGCACTTTCTAAATTACGACTGGGCCGATGACCACCAAGGAGACTCACAGGTATTATGAGAAGCTAGGTCTTGTCTGTGGGTGTCAGAAGGCCTCTCGGAGTGAGCCACATGTCAGCTAAGCCAAAAACCTTGGAGTCATCTTGGTCCCATCAGTCTCACCCCATACCCACTCTGCCAGAATAGTCTATCAGCTCTACCTTCAAAATGCACCCAGAATCTGACACAATCTCAGCACCTCCATCACCACTATCCTGATCCAAGCACCAGCCTGTCTCGCAGGGGACACCCCCATAGCCAACTAACTGATCCTGCCTCCGTCCTTACCCCTGCAGTCTGCTCCTAACACAGGCTGAAGCGATGCTGTTAAAATCAAGTCAGGCCACCTTGCTCTTCAGTTCAGCCTAGCCAACACGGTGAAACCCCATCTCTACTAAAAATACAAAAATTAGCTGGGCATGGTGGCACGTGCCTTTAATCCAAGCTAACGGGAGGCTGAGGCTCGAGAATTGTTTGAACCTGGGAGACGGAGGTTGCAGTGAGTGGAGATTGTGCCACTGCACTCCAGCCTTGGCGACAAAGCAAGACTCTGACTCAAAAAAATAAAATAAAATAATAAAAATAAAATAAGAAGTCTGGGTCACCGATTGCACAAGGCGGAAATTAAAAGGGTAGTTCCTGGACAGGCACGGTGGCTCATGCCTGTAATCCCAGAACTCTGAGAAGCTGAGGCAGGTGGATCACTTCAGTCCATGAGTTCAAGACCAGTCTGTGCAACATGGCAAAACCCTGCCTCTACAAAAAAATACAAAAATTAGCCAGGTGAGGTGGCATGCACCTGTGGAAGCTGAGGTGGGAGGATCACTTCAGTCTAGGAAGTCGAGGCTGCTATGATTGTACCACTGCACTCCAGTCTGGGCGACAGAGCGAGGCCCTGTCTCAAAAAAAAAAAAAAAAAAAAAAAAAAAGGCAGTTCCAAGATGGCACCTACGTTTTAAACTTCCGAACTGAATGAACTGTGGAACCATTCACTAAGTTGGGGCTTGGACGGAGCAGTAGAACATGGGGAGGTGATGGTAAGCATAGTTTTGCAAGTAGTAAATTTGATATAATTCAGAGACATCCAAGTGGAGATTTCAAGTTGGTGGCCAGATATCAGGCTGGAGGGACCAGATCATGAAAGGCACAGTATGTACATCACGTAACAAAATACAGATTTTTAACTGGTAGCTGATAGGGAACGGAAAGGTTTTAGTACGTGACGAGATAAGATTTGTGATTCTGAAAAATCACCCCAACCGCAGGTAGAATATGGATGTGTTGCAGATCAGATGAGCAAGGACAGCAGGTGCAGGGGCTGTGGGTGTGAGAAAGAAAAGGAGGCTTCCCCTTTGTCACCAACCCTTCTCCCACACAGCTGCTGGGGATTTTTCTAACACAATCTAGATCATGTCAGTTCCCCACTTAAAATCCCTCAGGATAAAACCTGTACTCCTTGGGACCTTCCACTTGGGGATTCAGAGTGTGACAACCTGTCCGGAACTCTCTCCTGGTGCCCACTCCCCACCCTGTGTCAGGTTCACCTAACACACAGTTCCACTGCAGGCTCCATGCCTCTGCTCATGCTGTTGTCTTCTGCCCGGCAAGCCCTTGTTCTGGCACCCACAGTGAGGCCTGCGTGTTTTCCTGTTGGACATAATCTTGCAGAGCTGCTCTGCCTATCGAGTAGCCACGCTTTTATTCCTTTTTTTTTTTTTCTTTAAACAGAGCCTTGCTCTGTCACCAGGCTGGACTGCAGTGGCATGATCTCAGCTCACTGCAACTGAGCTGAGCTTAACACCTCCCGGGTTCAAGCAATTCTCTTGCCTCAGCTTCCTGAGTAGCTGGGACTACAAGCATGCATCACCACGCCCAGCTAATTTTTGTATTTTTAGTAGAGACGGGGTTTCACCATGTTGGCCAGGATGGTCTTGATCTCTTGACCTTGTGATCCGCTCACCTCGGCCTCCCAAAGTGCTGGGATTAGAATACAGAAAACCGAGAAGATGCTAAGGAGAAATGGGCACAGCATGGGAAATGGGAAAGAACTGGTCAAGCAACTTGGAAGAAGGGGTCAGGGCTGGAGAGTGTTGCACTCTCATCTGTGAGGCAGTGCAGCATCAGGATAAAAGCACAGGTGTCAAGGAAAAAATGGGTGACAGAATCAGATGTGGAGAGGTTATCACGGCAGAACAGGCCTTCAAGAAAGTTAGTGCCCTGTGCACAGGCTCCATGTGGACACTGAGGTCACCTAGGGTGATGTCATGAATTGCGGTAGAGGACACTAGGGACCAGGCACCCCAGTCTTCCATGAATGAGGTGAATGATCAGGAGAAGGTGAACAACAGCAACCAGGAGGGCTCCAGCTGGGCAGGAAGGATCTCCATGGAATGAGACGGGAGACACACACAGGAGGACACAAAGCTCAAACCCCTGATCCTGAGATACACAAGGGATGAGAAGAAGGAGGAGCCACAGGAGAGGGCTTCAAGAACGGGATATTCCTGGGGAAGGGTCAGGGTGACAGCAAAGGGAGGGAGGGAATGGCTAAGGAGAGGCTGAGGAAACAGAGGCGGCTATTGATTATGGAGTGGTAACTGCAGAGGACATAGTGAGGGAGTGGTGGGATGGTTGGGTCACAGGTAAACAAAAGTGAGGAGAAAAAACTCTGGGGCACAGCATGATGGACATCATAAGGAGAGGAGAGGAGGGTGGGGAAGTCAGCTACCACGGGAAGTACTCTACTGATATCTGCTGAGTCATATGGATATAAACCTAATGTATCTAATGAGAAAAACTCGACCTCATCGCATAAGTTCATGATGATGATGATGATGATGATGCTAATGGTTTGATGACAATGGGGGTGGTGATGACAGTAACTACCAATTCTGAACACTTTCTATATGCTAAGCACTGCTGGAACCAGCACTCCACGTTTCACCTTCGCAGTAACCCTCTGAGACAGGTAACACCCTCCTTATCCCCAGAAGGACTCTGTACCAAAGGAGGAAGCAAACTAAACAGAAATATCAGTGCCCTCAGAGACTGACTGGCTTTTAAAATGTTATCTTAGAAATTTTATGGTTGTAACTCACTCAGGACAGCAGGAACCAGCCTGACTCATATCTACTGCATATTCAGCAACTTCAACAAAATAATATTCGGTCTGGAGGAAAACGAAAACATGCAATCATTTACTGGGGGCTTCACTTCGGGCCAGATCCTGTGCTAACTGCTCTGCATCAATTATCTCTTTTAACCTTCATACCCAAAAAGCAGGTTACTCTAATAATCCCCATCTTAAAGATTAAGAGGCAGAAAGAGTAATTTGCCCGTGATTCGTGCAAGCAATCCTTATTTCACATCATGCCTTTTGGACAAGATCTAAAGGTTTAATACATTACAGAACCTGAAAGACACGGAGTCCTGCAGAATATCTTAAACCATTAACTTCTTACAATCTCTTTGCATGTTTTTTCAGGCGAGGGAAAACCTAGTGAAATAAAAAAAAAGCCAGGCTTGGTGGCTCACACCTGTAATCCCAGCACTTTGGGAGGCCGAGGTGGACGGGTCACTTGAGTGCAGGAGTTCCCAACCAGCCTGGCCAATATGGTGAAACCCCGTCTCTACTAAAAACACAAAAATTAGCTGGGCGTGGTGGCATGCGCCTGTAGTCCCATCTACTTGGGAGGCTAAGGCAGAGGAATCGCTTGAACTAGGGAGGCGGAGGTTACAATGAGCTGAGATCGCGCCACTGCACTCCAGCCTGGGCAGCAGAGCGAGACTTTGTCTCAAAACAAAAAAAGCTGTTGTAAAATGCACCAAGATGGTAAACACCTGTGGTCTTTATTATCCTGGACTCGACCCAGAAGATTCTGATTCACTGGGCTACAGTAGGCCCTGAATATCTGAATTTTTCTTAGGCCTCCCAGGCTATGCTGTTCAGGTTAGGAAGGGCTGCTTTATATTCTCTGCAGCTCCAAACCAAACCTTCCCCTATTATGTTTAGATGTTTGTAGACCCAGAGGGCATCAGAAACTGATGCAGAGAAAACCTGAAATTATCAAAACTATCCAACAGAGAGTCAAGGAGGGGCATGCTCTGTTTCTCTGTACTTTTCTTTCTGTTTAAACTATTTTATAACTTACTATTTTTATATAAGCAAGTTTGCAAAAAAATATTACCAACAAATGTGCTAACCCTAATGTGCTACTAAACAGAATTTTATTTCTGACAATTTTGATGTCACTTCAGATTCTCTTCACAAATAGCAGTCAATATGAGAAAAATTATTACTTTTATTATTATTATATTTTTTGGAGACAGGGTCTCACTCTATCACCCCGGCTGGAGTGCAGTGGCACAATCTCAGTTCACTGCAATCTCCATCTCCAGGGTGCAAGCGATTCTCATGTCTCAGCCTCCCAAATAGCTGGGATCACAGGAGAGTGCCACCATGCATGGCTAATTTTTGTATTTTTAGTAGAGACAGGGTTTCACCATGTTGGCTAGGCTGGTCTTGAACTCCTGGCTTCAAGTGATGCACCCATCTCGGCCACCCAAAGTGCTGGGATTACAGGTATGTGCCACTGCACATGGCCAGGAAAAAAATCATTTCTAATTAATCAGTGGTATAGGCCAGGTGCAGTAGCTCATACCTGTAGTCCCAGCACTTTGGGAGGCTGACACAGGAGGACAGCTTGGGCCCAGGAGTTGGAGACCAACCTGGGCAACAAAGTGAGATCCCGTCTCTACAAAAAAATAAAAAAATTAGCCAGGTGTGGTGGCATGAGCCAATAGTCCCAGCTACTTGGAGGGCTTAGGCTGGAAGATCACTTGAGCCCAGGAGGTTGAGGCTGCAGTGAGTCATGATCATGCCACTGCATTCCAGCCTGGGCAAAAGAGCTAAACCTTGTCTCAAAAAATAAATTAATTAATTGAAATAAAATAAACAGTGCTATAGATGTGGCCAATAACAAATGAAAACTAGAGAAGAGATAACGCTGATTGTAATCCATTTAAGGTCACAAATTTCACCAGGGACTGTCTTTAATATTTGTGTATTTATCTATTTAATCAACCACTGCCAACAACATGCCAGATACTACTGCAGTGCTGTACTAACATTAAATATCATTTAACCTTCACAGCCACCTATGAGGTAGGTAGTATCATCATCCCCATTTTACAGATTAGAAAACTGAGACGCAGAATGGTTTAGTGACTTTCCTCTTTTTTGCTGGACGGAATCTCGCTCTATCCTCAGGCTGGAGTGCAGCGACGAGATCTCAGGCTCACTGCAAGCTCCGCCTCCCGGGTTTACTCCATTCTCCTGCCTCAGCCTCCCAAGCTGGGACTACAGGCGCTCGCCACCACGCCTGGCTAATTTTTTTTGTATTTTTAGTAGAGATAGGGTTTCACTGTGTTAGCCAGGATGGTCTCGATCTCCTGACCTCATCATCCGCCCGCCTCGGCCTCCCAAAGTGTTGGGATTACAGGCGTGAGCCACCGCACCCGGTCTGTAACTTCCCCTATTTTACACAGCTAGTGAGTGGCACTAAGTTTGACAGACTTTGGTTCCAGAATCCATGCTCTGAATGACAACACTTAGTCTCCAGGAACCTACAGAAAGTGCAAGGCTTAGTTCAAAACTTTGGTTTTCCCCACTCTATAATCCCTATGTGGCAAGCCTACATCTCTCACCTAGAAGGCATTCTTTGAGATCCTCTAACAGTTCATATTCCTCCCTTGTGCTGTCTGAGCACTCTCCTACATTATTATTATTATATTATCATTGAGATGGAGTTTTGCTCTTGCTGCCCCAGGCTGGAGTCCAAAGGCACAGTCTCAGCTCACTGCAACCTCTGCCTCCCGGGTTCAAGCGATTCTCCTGCCTCAGCCTTCTGAGTAGCTGGGATTACAGGCACCCGCCACCATGCTTGGCTAATTTTTGTATTTTTAGTAGAGACAGGGTTTCACCATGTTGATCAGGCTGGTCCCAAACTCCTGACCTCAGGTGATCCGCCCGCCTTAGCCTTCTAAAGTACCGGGATTACAAGCGTGGGCCACCGCGCCCGGCCTACAACCCTATTAAGCCTTTTGCTCTCAGCTTAAACATTACTAACTTACAAACTCTAATGACACCGCGGTATTTCTCAGTGCACAACACCAAATTTTAATTATGTATCTCATGGATAATTATTTCCTGTCAGTCTTTCCCAACTAAACCGTGCATTCCAGTATGTCAGGCAGCATGTCTGTCTTGTTCTTGGCGTATTCCCATTATTGAATCCCCACCAACTAGCCCAAATAAGACCCTGACACAAAGTAAGCTCTCAATTTTTGTAGAATGAATGAGTGAATAAATGGAGGACACTCAAGCCTCATGTTTTCTCTTTCTCTGACACCTGTGCTCCCTACAACCCCACCCTCACCACCACACCCTTAGCAGTGGAGACTCAGTGTGGTACTGGCTTTTCAAACAGTATTATGTGGCCCTAGACAGGTCATTTCCCTCACTGAAATTCATCGCCTGAGTTTCAGGTGCACAACGGGGATCATACCTACAAGAGAGAGAACCTGCACCTCTTATCCTCATAATCTACCGAGACAGTAGTAAGGTGCATCATGTTTGTTTTTCTAGCAGCGTTTAGCTCCGAGAACGCCAAGACCCCTTCTCCCCGGTTCAGGGGCTTGTTCCATGCCCGGCTCACAGCAGGAGCTCAGAAATGATTCGTTAAATAAATGAAGCCCTGTTCTGTGCATTTCACAATTGGGAAGCGAGGGTCGTGCGAGGCGGGGGCTGCAACCTGCCAGCCTCCAAGCGCATTCTTCAGACGCAGGCCCGTGCTCCCGATGCCGGCCCCGAACTCCGCGCCTGGCAGTCACTTCTTGCACCGGGAAGCATCTTCGCAGGTGCTAAGCATGCCCTCGTCGTCCGCGTTGCAGCTCGAGGTGTAAGAGCAGGAGGTGAAGGAAGACTCCCTCTGCCTAGTGGCCATGGGCGTGGAGGTCCCAGGGCGATGTGTCCGCCAGGGACATGGAAGCGGGGTCAAAGGGCGGCGGGGGACGGCGCTAGTCACAGGCAGAAAGCAGGAGAGGAGGGTAAGACTCCACCTGGCTCAGGTGGCGCAGTTCAGTGACACCGCCCACGCCGGCTGCCCCAGCTACCTCTCCGCTTATTGGCTCCTCTTCCGAGTCGCTCATTGGGCATTTATCCCGCGCTCTCAGCCTACAAAGGTACTCATTGGGTAAGTCTTTTGGCCCCGCCCACCCATCCCGGAAGTTTGCTGATGGAAAAAGGAAACTAAAAGTCAGTAGCAGAGTACCGCGATGCTTTCTGGGAAGTGTAGTCTTAGGTACCTGGAGAGGCCACCAGGTTTCTTCTGACTCGTCACGAAATTTTAAGGGCAGAGAATCCAGCCAGAAGCAAATGTCAGTTGTTACGTTCAGTCTGGACTCGTTGTCACTCAACAGTTTAACAAAACTTTGTTAAGTGCTACCCATGCCAGGGACTGTGCTAAGAGCTTTGGACACATGATCGCCTTTGAAATGTAGTGAAGGGAGTAGCCTGTGGAAAAGTAATACAATGGGAAACCACGTGGCAGTAAAAATCAATGAAGTCGAACTCTCAGGTAGCATCAAGGGCTGAATTTCAGAAACGTGATGTTCAGTGAAAGAAGGAAGTCTAACAACACTTTTGTAAAGTTCAAACCAAGTAAAACTAATGTTGTTTAGAGAAACATACATATACGGTAAAATACTGTACAGAAAAGCCAAGACTTGAGAAACAAAAAAAAAAAGTCAGGACATTGATGACCTCTAGGGAGTGGGGACGGTAGCACACGAGAGAGTAGGGAGAGGCAGAGAAGGAGCACATAAACACATTCTCAGTTTCTCAGGTGGGAGTGAGTTCACCTGTGTCTGTTCCATTATGATGCATATTCAAGATGCATATATTTTTTACTAGTTTTGTTATAAAATATTTTATAAATAAAAGAAGAACTATGCTTCTTTATTCCATTTGATTATCTGTCAGGTGTTGGACACAGGCAATGGATATACTTTAAGAATATCTATTCTTAAAGGCTGGGGGTGGTGGCTCACGCCTGTAATCCCAGCACTTTGGGAGGCCAAGGCGGGTGGATCATGAGGTCAGGAGATCGAGACCATCCTGGCTAACACGGTGAAACCCTGTCTCTACTAAAAATACAAAAAATTAGCCAGGCGTGGTGGTGGGCGCCTGTAGTCCCAGCTACTCGGGAGGCTGAGGCAGGAGAATGGCGTGAACCCGGGAGGTGGAGCTTGCAGTGAGCTGTGATCGCGCCACTGCACTCCAGTCTGGGAGACACAGCGAGACTCAGTCTCAAAAAAAAGAACTTTGAATCACACCCACACCCATTTAAAAAAGCAAAATAGCTCTCTTTCTTCTGCCGCCATATAAGATGTGCCTGCTTCCCCTTCCACCATAACTGTAAGTTTCCTGAGGCCCCCAGCCATGCAGAACTCAACATGGTTGCAACTGGGGGCCATTATCTTAAGTGAAACGACTCAGAAACACAAAGTAAATTATGCATGTTCTCGCTTCCCTGCTTACAAGCTGAGCAGACGCCAGCACCATGCTTCCTGTAAAGCCTGCAGAACCACAAGCCAATGAAACTGGCTTTCTATATAAATTAAAAAAAAAAAAAAAAAAAAAAAAGCAACATAACAGAAACCCAGAATACACACCTTGGGGTGAGATCAGATAGCAAATGCTTGCTTAGTATTCAGTGGAGGCACAAGGTCTCATTGATAGTCAAGGCAGAAATGACAGTGGGGAATGGCTGAGGTTAGGAAGTTTTGCCAGGGCTATTGGTAATGGGCTGAATACAACATTTTCTTGGAGTCATCCCCTGCCAAAAAGGTAATACAAACCACGCGCAAGCATCATCTCCCAGCTTGGCAGTGTCTACATTCCATGGGTGTTAGTGGATAACGTCAACAGTAAGTAGTACAAAGTGTTAATCCCATAGGTCTGGATGGTGAGACTGAAGGTGACTAGAAGAAGATGGAGGCAGATGTTTTGGCACACCTTTGTTGTTGGGTGAGCCTTTGATTCAAAACAGCTAGTAATTCAGGGAAATTTGGTTACTTGGACTCTAGACAAAGTGAATTTACTGGGTGCGGACCACAACACTAGTAGATTGACTAGCATTCCCTGGAGGAGGAGGATGGCTACCCACAGAGCAGGCTGCTGGTCTCCCTTTCCTCATAACCTCTGAGAAGATTCACACCACATGTGATCTGATGACAAAAAAAACCCCTGTAACTTGAGATAATTTGGATAGGGGTGGGGAGACCCTTACAACACCTGGAATCCGGCCAGGTATGGTGACTTATGCCTGTAATCCCAGCACTTTGGGAGGCCGAGGTGGGTAGCTCACCTGAGGTGACGAGTTCGAGACCAGCCTGGCCAACATGATGAAACACCATCTCTACTAAAAATACAAAAATTAGCCAGGCATGGTGGCGGGCACCTGTAATCCCAGGTACTCAGGAGGTTGAGGCAGGAGAATCACTTGAATCCAGGAGGCGGAGGTTGCACTGAGCCGAGACCATGCCATTAGACTCTAGCCTGGATGACAAGAATGAAACTCCATTTCAAAAAAAAAAAAAAAAAGGAGAAGAAGAAACCACCTGGACACCTGGAATCCCACCAAATTGAAATATGGTACATATTTTGCTATCGTATAGTTTTGGCTATGTCTATTTCAAGGGCCTCTCAGTCACAGTTTTCCTTGACCTCCAAAGGGATGCAATATATCTTTACTTTGCTACCGTTCCCACAGGATATCTAAACACCTCTGCCATCACACACAATCTTTGCAGGCAGGATCTTGATGGCCTCCACCCTTCTCCAAGAGTACAGGTATAACATTACATTTATGGCGTCCTCCTTTGAGGAAATTTTTTGTTTTGTTTTGTTTTTTGAGACGAGTCTCGCTCTTGTTGCCCAGGCTGGAGTGCAATGGCATGATCTCGGCTCACTGCAACCTCCGCCTCCCAGGTCTCAGCCCCCCAAGTAGCTGCGATTACAGGCACCTGCCACCACGCCCGGCTAATTTTTGTATTTTTAGCAG
This sequence comes from Rhinopithecus roxellana, assembly GCF_007565055.1. Taxonomy (NCBI): domain Eukaryota; kingdom Metazoa; phylum Chordata; class Mammalia; order Primates; family Cercopithecidae; genus Rhinopithecus; species Rhinopithecus roxellana. The sequence continues at coordinate 1,876,850 of NC_044568.1, read as the reverse complement.
AGCCAGGGTTTCGCCATATTGGCCAGGCTGGTCTCAAACTCCTGACCTCAGGTAATCTGCCCATCTCAGCTTCCCAAAATGCTGGGATTACAGGCGTGAACCATTGCACCCAGCCAAAAGTCCATATTCTTTGTGGATGTCATTGCCACCATTATACAATAGTGCAATGTTGCTCAGCACGATGTTGCTGTTTTCGGTCCCTTAACCAGCATGTTTCTTGTAAAGAATGAAACCCGGATGTCAGCACAAGTGGCTACACTTCAGGCAGTAAGCACTGAATGGCTATCTTAGTCCATTTTGGCTGCTATAACAAAATACCATAAACTAAGTTTATACTTATAAACAAAAGAATGGCTGGGCACAGTGGCTAATACCTTTAATCCCAGCACTTTGGGAGACTAAGGTGGGAAGATCACTTTAGCTCAGGAATTCAAGACCAGTCTGGGCAATGTGGCGAAACCCCATCTCCAAAAAAAAATTTAAAAACTAACTGGGTATGGTGGAGTGTGCCTGTAGTCCCAGCCTTGGGACTGAGCTGAGATGGGGAGGATCACTTGAGTCCAGGAGTTCAAGACTACAGTGAGCTATGATTGCACCACTGCACTCTAGCCTAGGTGACAGAGAGAGACCCTGTCTCAAAAAATAAACACATACATACATAAAAATAAACCACAGAATTTATTTATCATGGTTCTGCAGGCTGGCAAGTCCAAGGTCAAGGCAGACTCTGTGTCTGGTGAGGGCCTGCTTTCTGACTCATAGATGGTGCTGTCTTGCTGTATCCTCACTTGGTCAAAGGAGTGAGGTGTCTCTCTCGGGTCTTTCCTATAAGAACGCTAATCACATTCATGATAACTCTGCCCTTGTGCCCTGATCACGTCACAAGAGCCCCACATCCTAATACCTTGGGAGTTAAAATTTCAACATTTGAGTTTCAGGGAGACAGAAACATTCAGACCACAGCAACGCCCTAGCCAACAAATGACTCCATCTCCATATTAATAACAAACCCTTGGGCCATTGTCTAAGAATTGTTCCCTTTGTGCTAATAAAGAACTTTGGGAATCTCTTGCCTCATAAATACTGAAAATATAAACCAAGGTAATAGACAACTCATGTTTCTAAAATGGTCAGGTGTGGTGGCTTACGCCTGTAATCTCAGCATTTTGTGAGGTCAAGGCGGGAGGATCACTTGAAGTCAGGAGTTCAAGACCAACCTGGTCAACGTGGCAGTCTCTACTGAGAATACAAAAATTAGCTGGCTACCTGGGAGGCTGAGGCCTGAGAATCACTTGAACCCAGGAGGCGGAGGTTGCAGTGAGCTGAGATTGTATCACTGCACTCCAGCCTGGGCGACAGAGCAAGACTCTGTCTCAATTAAAAAAAAAAAAAAGATATCTCTACATCTACATACACTAAGGCCATAATATAAGTCCTCACTATGGCATTCTGTGTACTCTTGGAAGTCCTACACATTACTGTAGTGATCAGGGTACTCATTTCATATTTCAGAATCCACAGTGCCCCATGGGCTCTTGGAGAAGGCATTAATAGAATCTTCCACTTCTCTGATATCCCCAAATAGCAGGCTCGAGAGGCATATGTGCTCCTGGAAGAACCTTTATTTAAATGACAAAGTGGAAAATGCACATCATCCCTTCACACCTCCATCCCTGTTTCCCTATCACCGCAGTGGAGACCCACTATTCCTATACAACTGCCACACAGGTCCCTCAATTACCTGTATTGGTCATCCTGGGGGATATCTGTAAAGCTCATGTTTTTGATGACTACCTCACCCTGTGGTCCTCTTTCTTCTGGTTAGGTGCTGAACCCAGGAGGTGCAGGCTGCAGTGAGCTGAGACTCTGCCCCACTGCACTTCAGCCTGGGTGACATAGCAAGACTCTGTCTCAAAATAAATAAATAAATAAATAAAACAAAATAAAAAATAAAACATTTCTGGTGCAAACTTTGTTAAAGGCATCACCCTGCTATGATTAGGCTTATAGGTTTAAAGTTATTTGGGTAATAGTCTGTTTGGGGTTTGCAAGAAGTAACATGTGGCTGGAAGGTGGCCTGTGAGTAGAAAGCAAGGTTCTCGAAGGCAAGGCCTCAAATACCCTGCTAAAGTTTGGACCCCAGGCAGTGGGAACTCCCGAAATAACTTAAAGTAGGGAAGCAACGTTATCAGATTTTCATGCTAGAAAGTCCACCCTCATGGTGGTGTGGAGAACGGATTCAAGGGAGGCCAAGAGTAGAACCAGCAAGATCACTAAGGAGTCAATTGCACCAGTCCATATAAGGACAGGAAGGAATGAACCACAGACATGGGGACAGGGAAAAGAGGAAAAAAATGTGATATATTTGTTGGTTCATTGATATGAAGGGGGTGTGAAAGAGAGAAAGAGACAGCACCTTGTTAGGCTGAGGAAGGCAGTTCATCTGAAGTCAGGAGTTTGTGACCAACCTGGCTAACATGGTGAAACCCCATCCCTACTAAAAATACAAAAAAAATTAGTCGGCTGTGGTGGTGCACACCTGTAATCCAGCTACTCAGGAGGCTGAGACGTGAAAATTGCTTGAACCCGGGAGGTGGAGGTTGCAGTAAGTCAAAGTCGTGCCACTGCACTCCAGCCCAGGTGACAAAGTGAGACTCTGTCTCAAAAATAAAAGGGAGAGAGAAAGAGAGAGATCAGTCATGGTTCTGAGGCCTCTTCCTTGGGTGATAAGAAGGGTATAATGAAATATATTGAGTTTCTTTCACTTTTCTATTATTATTATTATTTGAACAGGGTCTCACTCTGTCACTCGGACTAGAGTGCAGTGGCACAACCATGGCTCACTGCAGCCTCTACCTCCTGGGCTTAGGAAATCCTCCCACTTCAGCCTCTGGATACACACACATGAGTGTGCCTCGCTAAGACTACATGCATGTGCCAACACGTCTAGCTGATTACAAAAAAATTTTTTTTGAGTTGGAGTCTTGCTCTGTCGCCCAGGCTGGATGGAGTGCAGTGATACAATCTTGGCTCACTGCAACCTCCGCCTCCTGGACTCAAGCTATTCTCCTACCTCAGCCTCCCAAGTATCTGAAATTACAGGCGTGCACCACCATGCCCGGCTAATTTTTTGTATTTTTAGTAGAGACAGGGTTTCACCATGTTGGCCAGGCTTGTCTTGAACTCCTGACCTCAAGTGATCCACCCACCTCAGCTTCCCAAAGTGCTGGGATTAAAGGCATGATACTTCTTTTATTTATATTTATTTATTTATTTATTTATTTATTTATTTATTTATTTATGAGACAGAGTCTTGCTCTGTCACCCAGGCTGGAGTGCAGTGGTGTGATCTCGGCTCACTGCAACCTCTGCCTCCCGGGTTCAAGCGATTCTCCTGCCTCAGCCTCCCGAGTAGCTGGGACTACAGGCACCCGCCACCATGCCTGGCTAAGTTTTTGTATTTTTACTAGAGACAGGGTTTCACCATGTTAGCCAGGATGGTCTCGATCTCCTGACTTCATTATGCGCCTGCCTCAGCCTCCCAAAGTGCTGGGATTACAGGCGTGAGCCACCGCGCCTGGTGATGCTTCTTTTTAGACATGTTGACTTTGAGATGCTTATGGACATTCTGATAGACGTGTCCAGCAGACAATTAGATAAATCAGTGTGGCATCAGGAGAATGAGGTGGTTAGACATAGACATTCAGATGTCATTGGCATACCAGTGAAAGCAGAATCATGGGAGTGGATGAGCTGGCCCTGAGACTGCAGGGAGAATGAGAAGATCCTGTTAGTTAAAGATGGTACTTTGAAGTATATTTACAGTTAAGAGGTATCAGAAGAAGAAGCCACAAAAGAGACTGAGAAAGAAGGGTCTGGTGTGAGGAAGGGAACCTGGGGAGAGTGGTATCACTAAAAATGAAGAAGGCAGAAAGAATTTAAAGAATGAGGCCGGGCACGTTGGCTTACGCCTGTAATCCCAGCACTTTGGGAGGCCGAGGCGGGCGGATCACAAGGTCAGGAAATCGAGACCATCCGGGCCAACATGGTGAAACCCCCGTCTCTACTAAAAATACAAAAAAATTAGCTGGACGTGGTGGCACATGCCTGTAACCTCAGCTACTTGGGAGGCTGAGGCAGCAGAATCGCTTGAACCTGGGAGGCAGAGGTTGCAGTGAGCCAAGATCATGCCCCTGCACTCCAGCCTGGGTAACAGAGTGAGACTCCATCTCAAAAAAAAAAGAGGCCGGGCGCAGTGGCTCAAGCCTGTAATCCCAGCACTTTGGGAGGCCAAGGCGGGCAGATCACGAGGTCAGGAGATGGAGACCATCCTGGCTAACACGGTGAAACCCCGTCTCTACTAAAAAAATACAAAAAACTAGCCGGGCGAGGTGGTGGGCACCTGTAGTCCCAGCTACTTGGGAGGCTGAGGCAGGAGAATGGTGTAAACCCGGGAGGCGGAGCTTGCAGTGAGCAGAGATCTGGCCACTGCACTCCAGCCTGGGCGACAGAGCGAGACTCCGTCTCAAAAAAAAAAAAAAAAAAAAAAGAATGAGTATGTGGAATATGTGGTTAACATTTATCAGACTTAAGTGAACCAAAGACAGAAATATATATGCATTGGATTTAGCCATGAGAAGATTCCTGGGGCACAAATGAGAAAAGATTTCGTAGAACTTTCAAAAAGAAGTCAATACAAAATGAGACAGTTATAAAGAGTAAAGAATTCTTTCAGATGATAGAAAGGGAGATAAAGTGGTTGGTTGCTGAAGGAGCTGAAAGGAGAATGTGATGTATCAGGAGAAACAGCCATGCTCGTGTGCTTAGGGATAGAGACAGATGAAAGACAAAGCAGAATGGGAGATCAGTAGAATGAGGTATTTGAAGAAGTCTGAATAGATAATGTCCAGGGGACTGTTAGCCTTCAACTACAAAGCTGGATCCCTTTCCTCTGAAATGAAAGGGAAGGAGTAGAGATGAATGAAGAAAGGATGGTGGGATACAGGAAATGGGTATGGGGGTCTTGAGTACTGGTCTCTAATGTCTTAATAAGGCATGATCATGCCCGAGCAAAGTGATAAAGATTTGGAGAGGTCCTTGAGGAAATAAACAAGGGAGTTGTCCATGAACGTTTCCTAGGATTTGGGGCACAAACGACTTAAATGCTGACGAGTAGGAGCTAGTTAAATAAATTACAGTATATGCATAGGATGAACATCTGCTTTTAGAAAGAATAAGATGGCCTGGGCCGGGCGCGGTGGCTCACGCCTGTAATCCCAGCACTTTGGGAGGCCGAGGCAGGCGGATCATGAGGTCAGGAGATCGAGACCATGCTGGCTAACACAGTGAAACCCCATCTCTACTAAAAAAAAAAAAAAAAGAAATTAGCCGGCCATGGTGGTAGGTGCTTGTAGTCCCAGCTACTTGGGAGGCTGAGGCAGGAGAATGGCATGAACCCGGGAGGCAGAGGTTGCAGTGAGCCGAGATCGCGCCACTGCACTCTAGCCTGGGTGACAGAGCAAGACTCCATCTTAAACAAAAAAAGAAAGAATCAGATGGCCTGGTGTGGTGGCTTATGCTTGTAATCCCAGCACTTTGGGAGGCTGAGGCAGGAGGAATACCTGAACCTGGCAGTTTGAGGTTGCCATAGGCTATGACTGTGCCACTACACTCCAATCTGGATGACAGAGTGCAACCCTGTCTCTAAAAAAGAAAAGATAATGATGAAATCATTCCCATTTGAAAATTTGAAAAGATGTCCAAGAAGTAGTGAGATATACATACACACATATATATATATATTTCTCTTGTTTTCCCAGAAAGCAGCTGGCACAGTGGCTGATGCCTGTAATATCAGCACTTTGGGGGGACGGAGGTGGGAGGATTGCTTGAGTTCAGAAGTATGAGACCAGCCTAGGCAACACAGGGAGACCTCATCTCTTCAAAAAAATAAAAAAATTAGCGGGGCGTGGTGGCACATGCCTGTGGTCCCATCTACTTGGGAGGTTGAGGTGGGAGGATCACTTGGGCCTGCAATATTGAGCCTGCGGTGAGCCATGATCATGTCACTGCAAACTAGCCTGGGCGACACAGCGAGACTCTGTCTCAAAATGATTATGATGATGATAATAAAATAAGAATAAATAGAAAGCAAATCAGAGAATAATACACTGACATATATACAAATATGCACTTTGTTTTTAAAGATTAAAAAAATGTAAACAATAAGGTGGTTTTCTAGGCAATGGAAAGGAGAGTGAGACGTAGCCAAAAAAGGGAAATTTAATTTTTAAAATGTTATGCAACTTGTACTTTTGTGCTGTTCATCCTTTTTCTTACATGAGGAGTATACACCTGTGATGTTTCTAATATTTGATCCTTAACACAAATACATATATATTTTTTTCTTTCTTTTTTTTTTGAAACAGGATCTTGCTTTGTTGCCCAGGCTGGTGTGCAGTGGCATGATCACAGCCCACTGCAGCCTCAACCTCCTGGACTGAAGGGATCCTCTGCCTCAGCTTCTGGAGTATCTGGGACTATAGACACACGTCACCACGCACAGCTAATTTTTTAAATTATTGTTTGTGGAGACGAGATCTCACTATGTTGCCCAGGCTGGTCTCAAACTCCTAGGGTCAAGGAATCCTTCTGCCTCAGCCTCCCAAAGTGCTGGGATTACAGGCATGAGCCACTATGCCTGGCTACAAATTAATATTTTAATTAGCCAACATATACACAAATACCTGTTTCTTGCAAAAAAAAAAAAAAAAAAAAAAAGAAAAAAAAACCATTATAAACCCTACCTGAAGTATCCCTTGACCACAACCTCCAATGTCACCAATACCCACCTTCACAAGAAGTAATCAGTTTTAAGTTGGGTGAATACCTTTACAGCCCTTCAAAGACACTTAAAATCATTAAGAATGTTTTTATTAAATTTAAAGAGGCTGAGTGCAATGACTTACACCTGTAATCCCAGCACTTTGGGAGGCCAAAGCGGGCGGATCACTTGAAGCCAGGAGACCAGCCTGGCCAAAATGGTGAAACCTCATCTCTACTAAAAATACAAAAATTAGCTGGGCATGGTGGTGGGTGCCTGTAATCCCAGCTACTCAGGAGGCTGAGGTGAGAGAATTGCTTGACCCTGGGAGGTGGAGGTTGCAGTGAGCTGAGATCTCTCCACTGCATGCCAGCCTGGGTGATAGAGACAGGGTCCTGTCTAAAAAAAAAAAAAAAAAAAAAAAAATTTAAGGAAAGCAAAACTGAGAACAAATAAATAACTATTTCCTAAAGGCCACTTAATGATAAAGTAGATACACAGCATGGCTTGATCTTTCACAGTCTCTGAGAATCATCCATTGCTTTGACAGCCTTTCAGCCCAGCTCCTGCACTCTGGCCAGGTGAAGTCAGCGGAGGTACAGATGTGGGCAAAACCTCTGCAGCAGCATTTTACAGACCATGCCCTGACCCACCTGGTCCCAGTCCAGCCAGGCTCATAAGAGACACAGTAGAGGAGCAGGGATTGGCATCTGCTCCTCTGGGTATGAAAGCTGGTGTGTTTCCTAAACTTTGTTTTATATATATATTTTGTTTGTTTGTTTATTTGAGACGAAGTCTCACTTTGTTGCCCAGGCTGGAGTGCAGTGGTACGATCTCCACTCACTGCAACCTCTGCCTCCCAGGCTCAAGTGATTCTCCCACCTCAGCCTCCTGAGTAGCTGGGATTACAGACGCCTGCCACCACGCCTGCATAATTTTTTTTTTTTTTTTAAGTAGAGATGGGGTTTCAGCATGTTGGCCAGGCTGGTCTGGAACTCCTGACCTCTAGTGTCCTGAGCCTCCTGAAACTCCTGATCTCCTGACCCACCTGAGCCTCCCAAAGTGCTGGGATTACAGGTGTGAGCCAACGCACCTGGCCCAAATTCGGTTTTTCATTTAATGATTTCACCTTCAAGCTCGCTTCCTGGCTTGCATTTTCCATTTAATTTGCAGAAGAAACTAGATTTACCTCCAATACTGTTAACTTTTTTTTTTTTGAAACAGAGTCTCCCGCTGTTGTCCAGGCTGGAGTATATTGTCGTCATCATAGCTCACTGCAGCCTTGAACTCCTGGGCTTAAGCAATTCTCCCTTCTCAGCTGCCAAAGTAGCTGGGGCTACAAATGCATGCTACCATTCCCGGCTAATTTTTTAAATTTTCTATAGAGAGACAAGGTCTTCCTATGTTGCCTAGGCTGGCCTTGAACATCTGGGCTCAAGTGTGACCCGCCTGCGTTGGCCTCCTAAAGTGCTGGTATTATAGGCGTGAGCCACCACATCTGGCATATTAATTTCTTGTAATGCCTGATATATATATGTATATATGTATATATTTGTATATATGTATATATTTGAGACGGAGTCTTCTCACTCTCTCGTCCAGGCTGGAGTGCAGTGGTGGGATCTCAGCTCACTGCAACCTCTGCATACCCCCGGGTTCAAGCAGTTCTCCTGCCTCAGCCTCCCGAGTAGCAGGGATTACAGGCGTCTGCCACCGTGCCCTGCTAATTTTTGTATTTTTAGTAGAGATGGGGGTTTCACCATCTTGGCCAGGCTGGTCTTAAACTCCTGACCTTGTGATCCATCCACCCTCCTCGGGTGGGTGCTGGGATTACAGGTGTGAGCCACTGCGCATGGCCGGTTTTTTTTTCCCCCTGGATGTTTCTACTATTTTTTTCATTGTCCTATTTTAGTTTACCTATATGCTTTTCTAAAATTGATATTCTCTCCTTCAGGTTTCTGACTGCCTGACTAAAAAGCTCATTTTTATTCATTAATTAGTGAGATTTTCTCTCTAAGAATGTAATTTACTACTTTTGGATTTGATGAAAAGGTTTTTTCCCCTAAAGTAACCTGCCTAAGACATTTTGTTTCTCCTTCAGCTGCTGAATTTCTGAATGCATTTATTTATGTTCTTTTCTTTTTAGCTCTGAGGTGGCCGCAATGGAATCAGACAGTCTCTGATTGTCTCCTTGGAGGAATCTAATGGTTACATCTTTTTCCCGCAGTGATTTTCTCAGCTTCTCGATCTCTTGCTGGAGCAGTTTAGAAGACCCACTCGATACAGCAGACTCACTTGCGTAAAGGGACTCTGCGGCATGTGAAGAAAGTGCTTCTCTGGGGAGCTGGGGTAAAATATCCAGCTGTGGGAAGAGACTGTCCTTGCTGCGCGATGCTGTGCTGTGTGTGTGCTAACTCCTGCCCTGGGTTTTTGAGTTGAGTTTCATTCCCTTCGGTTTTTTGGATCAGGTCACCATGGTTCATTTGAAGTTTAAAATCATGATCACTGTCAGTTAAAAGCTTTGTTTGGGCCAGGCGCGGTGGCTCAAGCCTGTAATCCCAGCACTTTGGGAGGCCGAGACGGGCGGATCACGAGGTCAGGAGATCGAGACCATCCTGGCTAACATGGTAGAACCCCATCTCTACTAAAAAATACAAAAAACTAGCCGGGCGAGGTGGCGGGCGCCTGTAGTCCCAGCTACTCGGGAGGCTGAGGCAGGAGAATGGTGTAAACCCGGGAGGCGGAGCTGGCAGTGAGCTGAGATCTGGCCACTGCACTCCAGCCTGGGTGACAGAGCGAGACTCCGTCTCAAAAAAAAAGAAAAAAAAAAGAAAAAGCTTGTTTGAAGGTGACAAAATTCTTCTTGGAGTTGGGCTGCCCCATGCTGCACCCACTGTGGTCACCAGTTGCTCTTTCCATTTGCTTTTTTTTTTTTTTTTGAGACGGAGTTTCACTCTTGTCACCCAGGCTGGAGTGCAATGGTGCGATCTCAGCTCACTGCAACCTCCGCCTCCCAGGTTCAAGCGACTCTCTTGCCTCAGCCTCCCAAGTAGCTGGGATTACAGGCGCCTGCCGCCACGCCTCGCTAATTTTTTTTTGTATTTTTAGTAGAGATGGGGTTTTGCCATGTTGGCCAGGCTGGTCTCAAACTCCCGACCTCAGATGATCCGCCCACCTCAGTCTCCCAAAGTCCTGGGATTACAGGCATCAGCCACCGCAACCAGCCCACACTTCCATTTTCTTAACTGGCTGTTTTAATTTATTAGGTCATTGTGGAAGCTCCTCAAATGGATTACCATTAACACCTCCAATCTCATGACCAATGCTGGATGCTTGCAAAATTGTCACTAAAGTCTGACATTTCTGACTGAATGCATCTGTTCCAATGTCTTTTTCTAGAACAAGACATGATGACTTCTGAACAGTGTCTTTACATTTCTCCTGACCATTACTAGTGGACAGTTTTTTATTTTCCCCTTGCAGCTTGTGGAGGCCTGCTTCATTGTCAGCAATGATATCCATTGTCGGCAATGATATCCACTGTTTGGTGATCCTCCTTTTTGAGACAGCTACTTTCTTGAGCCGCCTTATTCCAAACAGTCTATATTTGTTCTCTGTCCAAAGCAGGTGCTTGCAGTTGCTGCTGAAGGTGAGCAACACCCTGGGTGTCAGATGCCGAAGCTGTTCTAGTCTGAAGACCCTGCAGCTCCATATCTTCCTGATCCACCTCATTGATGGACAGCTGATCCATCTGTTTAGTTAAAGTCATATTATTTTTACTTATACATTTATTCTCCAATTCTTTCTTTCCACCTCTGGTCCTTGATTCAGGATTAATCTCCAATTCTTGCTCTTTCATTCCTTTCACTAATCTTTCAGTTTCAGATTTAAATAAACTATGCGTTTCACTTCTGTTTTCTATATTGGGACACTCAACTTCTGTTGCTTGAAAAACAGCTCAGAGTCTTTGAATGTCTTGTCCCGTTTCATGCAGCTGGGTTTTGATTCCAGGCTAGTCTCAAACTCCTGAGCTCAAGTGATCTTCCCATCTTGACCTCCCAAAGTGTGGGATTATAGGTGTGAGCCACTGCACCTGGCCCCAGAAGATAATGTTTTGTCTTTTACTCTATGTTCAAATTCTTCAATTTTTTGGTAGACTCTACTTTTTCAATTTGTAGAGCTTGCATGAATAGTGTTTTCCTTCTCTTGAAGTTTAGAGAGATCAGGTACTCCAATTCCTGAGCCACCTTGCTGTAACAAATTTTCCAGTTCTTCAATCTTTTCTTCCTAATTGCTTAGATTTTCTTGATGCTTACTACTTATTTCCCTCAATTTCTGTTGATGAACATTCTGTAATACTGATAATTCAAGTTGATGGTCATCAGTATCCTGACTTCTTTTGTTTGAGCTCCTTGATGGTATTAATATTTGGTGTTTGTAGTTTGTAGATTTCATTTTCATCAAAACTAGTTGTTCCTTCTATTTTATAAGTCTGAGCAATACACTTCCAGTGGCCAGCTGGAGACTCAAGTTTTGGAACTTCATTGGACAATCTGTTTATTTCTTGTTATGATGAAATTATGTTATAAAAACCCATGTAATTATCATGGAACACTGAAGCATGATGGGTACCACATGGAATGGAGGGGATGCAGTGTGGTTGGGAACCTCCAGCCTTCCCTGAATGTGCTTACTCCAGGGCTGACTGCCAGTCCTCCAACCAATCCAGCAGTGCTTGCTTTCTTGCTTTAGGAAGGCTCATTTCTACCTTTCTGTTGTAATTGATGTCGATAACGTTTCGTTTGCTGCCGTATCTGAAGCTCTGATGCTTCCTAGGTCTCTCCTAGGTCACTACAAAGATCTTGAAGTCTCTCATTCTCTGATATTAAGAATTCCAAACTGGCATCAGTCTCCTTTATCCCATAGTTAGGGAACTCTTCCCTTTTCCTTTGACATTCAGGAGCACGTTTGAGATGTGGCTGATGAAAGAAGCCACATTGCTGCCCATCCACCCCAAGGAACGGGCTGAGCTGGAGCCAAGGCCACCAAACCAGGAAGACATGAGTGTGTTAGCACGTGTGTTAAGGAAAACACACATTGGCCTTCATTTTTTTTTTTTTTTTCGAGACAGGGTCTCACTCTGGTGCCCAGACTGGAGTGCAGTGGCGCCATCTCGGCTCACTGCAACCTCCACCTTTCGGGTAAAAGCGATTCTCCTGCTTCAGCCTCCCGAGTACCTGCGATTACAGGCACCCACCACTACGCCCAGCTAAATTTGTATTTTTAGTAGAGACAGGGTTTCACCGTGTTGGCCAGGCTGCTCTCGAACTCCCGACCTCAAGTGATCTGCCCACCTCGGCCTCCCAAAGTGCTGAGATCACAACGTTGAACCACTGCGCCCTGCCAGAAACAGATTTTCATACGTTAAAATAAACGAGAGGGTGGTCGGGCAACGTTGGGGTCGAGGGCACTGTTAGCCTCGGCTCCGCTCCACTCGGCTCGACTCGGCTCAGCTCGGGTCGGCCAGACTTAGAGGGCGGGCAGGCGGCGCCACTGGAAGTGACGCGGCGAGGGCGGGGCCGCCGGCTGGGAGAGCCGCCGCCGCCGCAGCCGCTTGGGCCGGGAAGCGATGTAGTAGCTGCCAGGCTGTCCCCCGCCCTGCCCGGCCCGAGCCCCGCGGGCCGCCGCCGCCACCGCCGCCATGAAGAAGCAGTTCAATCGCATGAAGCAGCTGGCTAACCAGACCGTGGGCAGGCGAGTGCGCTGGGTCGCACGGGGGTCGCGCCGGGGCTGGGGACGGAGGGCGGAGGGCGAGGGGCGGGACGGCTCCTTCTCGGTCCGGCGGCTCTGAGCTGGGCCGCAGCCCCGCCCGAGCCCAGCGGGGCACGGGCCCGGGGGCTGCGCCGCGCTGAGGCCCGAGCGCCGCGCTCCAGGCGGCCCGCTTGTCTCCCAGCGCGGCCGGGCCACTGAGACCTGCTGGGGCGGGTCGCCGCCTCCTCCGCCACCCCGCGGGGTCCCCTGCCCATTGTCCCTGCCCCGGGAGCATCGCCCTCGGGGAGTAGACCCGGTCCTTCTTCTCCCTTCCCGGGGGCCGAGCCAGCCCGGATCGCTGCCCTGGGCTCAACAACGGTGACTTCTGTCCCTAACGCTGTGTCGAGCGCTGTGCTGTGGGCGGCCGCATTCCCAGGCTTTCCCGGTGCTCCCGCTGTTTGCAGGTCCTTCTCCTGTTAAGTACATGGCGGCAAGAAATGGCTAGGGGGACATGAAAGCCAGTCGGATTTGCTCAGTGAATTCAGAACGCCCTTTGAGGGAATTCGGAGGTGGTGCTGTCTCAAAACCAGGGCTCCTAGGAACTGGACTCCTGCTGCCAGTTCTTGACATTTAGAAATTTGGAATTGGCAGAAAAGGATTATGGAGACGCCTTGCGCCAATTTAAAAAGTCTCACCGTAGGTTGGGAAACAAACACTTCTCTGTCTTCCTTTGCTACGGCTGAAGTGCTTAACAAGAAACGTTACTGATTATTAAATGGCAGAGTTGGTAGATCAGGTTGTCAGAACAAGAAATGATTTGTGGTTTTTGAGAGTTTCTGGAGGTGACTGTCATGTGCCGTATTATCTGCGGCTAATATTTCAAGGTCTTTCAGGGCAGCTGGCTGTACTGTACCGATTTAGTGTTTATTCAGCAAAGAGATATGAAAGTATGAATTTTTTACAGCTCTTCTTTTGTTTTTCGTTTTTTAACAGTTAAGGGGAGTTTGGTTTGGCTGAAGCACGTGGGACACTTCTTTTTTCTGAGTGTATGAAAATACTTTTACTTCCTCTAGAGTTTTCTAAATTTGCTTTTTACTGTTTCATTTCCTCCATCTTTTTGCTTAGTTTCCTTGTTTAATTTTTTCGATTCCCTACCGTGTTATTGTGGTGAGAATTAACTCTTATTTTCAGGGTTGATCCCTGTGCGTGAAACCCAGACAAACCTACTTTTCTGTTATTTGCAGGAAAGTTAAAGAAATAATGCTGAGAGGAAGGTAAACACGTGTGGTAATGGCGGCTGATGTTTCAAGGAACAATTTACAAGCACATGATACTTTCTTGTGAGTTTCCTACCCTTGTTAGTGTTCTGAGCAAGGTGCGTTGTGGAACTAGTAAGTGCCAAGATACGTTTGTCAGATAGTCAGTTTGGCCTGTTTTTACATTGTTCGTGACAGGTAAGGGACTTTCACTCTTTTTATACAAAGTTCTGAGACTTAAATCTACCAAGCTCTTTGGGGTCTCTTTGGCTCCTGGGTCATCTTAGGGGCTTCTCCCTTCACATTTTTTTTTTTTTTTTTTTTTTTTTGGAAACAACGTCTCCCGTTGTCACCCAGGCTGGGGTGATCTTGGCTCATTGCAGCCTTGACTTCCTTGGGCTCAAGCGAACCTCCCGCCTCAGCCACCCGTGTAGTTGGAACTACAGGTGGGCACCACCACACCGGCTAATTTTTGTATTTTTTGTAGAGTGGGGTTTTGCCATGTTGCCTAGGGTGGTCTCCAACTCCTGGCCTCAACTGATCTGCCTGCCCCGGCCTCCCAAAGTTCTGGGACTACAAGCCTGAGCCACCTTGCCTGGCCCCTTCACATTTTAAAATTCCAGCCATGCTTGCCTACCTTCAGTTTCCACAGGAGGTCTTGCTTTCTTATGCTAGCATCTACTTGAAACTCCTGGAAGCCTCTCCCACCACACCTTTTCTCCAGGCACCTCATGCTCATTCTTCAGCCTTCTGGGAAAGGTCTCTCTGCCTCTGAAAGGCATTCTATGATGCTTCAGCATAGATTGGATACCTCTCCTGGATGTTCTCGTAATCCCGTGTAGCACTTGTCTTTCCGTGCTGTGACTGCCTTTTGTGTGTGTTCTCCATCAGATTAAACACCTTGAGAGTCCCTGCTGTGTCTCCTTTGATTCCCAGGGTCTGCTGTGGTTCCTATCCCATAGTCAGGGTGCGATAGACATTGTTAATTCCAGTATTTGAGTTCTTACTGGATCGCCCTGGTGGTGTGGGCCCAAGTATGGGAAAACGTGAAGTGGATAGAGTAGATGGTGATTCATGCTGGAGCTATAATTCTGGGCCTGACCTTTGACTGTCTTTAAAAATCTTTATTGCTAGATGCCAGTGGAAGCTGAAACTATTACAGAACTATTAAGGGTGTGGCAATTAGGCACCCCAAGTCAGAACATCTGTTTTTGCTGGGAAACCTGTCGCTTATTTGCTGTTGATTTCCTAGGGGTGTGTGTGTGTGTGTGTGTGTGTGTGTGTGTGTGTGTGTGTGTGTGTGTTCTGCTTGAGTAATCAGAAAGGACTAAGGAAGATAAACAGAGGCAGGAGAGTGCCTAGAATTATTACTGTGTGGAAGTAGGTGGTTGGTTGGCCCCAGAATCAGGATTCTGGGTGTTTTTAGGTCAAGATGAAGGCTAGAAAGCAAAGGGGTTTTTTGTTTTTGCCCCTGTGATCTAGGTGGAGAAGGACATTATATATGTGAATATCATGCCCATTGTGTTTTGGTTTATCAATTCGTGGAACTGTAGGTGGTGTCTTGCTGTGAGATATTCTCCTCAGAAGGGAGACCTTTGAGTAATTTCACTGTAAGTTTCCAGGGGAGGGACATGTGGAGAATTAGTAATGCCTGGAAGGAATGAGTTCTCATGATGCAATTTGTTTACAGTGGGTGGATAAGTCTATTTGAGAAGATGGCCTGAAACTCACAGGGGCAAGGCTTATGTGGTGGTCTCATGGTGTGAGTGTCCCAGAGAAGTAGGATGGTTCTTTTAGTCCACCTGCCTTTTGTTGATTCATGCATTCAGCAGACACTTGTTGAGCCTACACTGTGTGCTGTTATCCAAGGTGTTAAAGAATCGAAGGTGAATATGGCATGGTTTCTGCCCTGAGGGAGCTCAGGAGATATGTGGAAGAGATAGGCAAGTGAAAAATAATTATATACATGAGATAAGTGCTTAAGAGGGATGGCTAATGCACAGAGCAAAACCCAGCTGTTATTGGGTTGTGGGAGGTAACAAAAGGTAACAAAAGCTTCCCAGAGGAGAAAATTTGAGCACCTTTCTCTGCCTTCCTTTTCACCCTTATTTCAAATATCTCTTGTATTGATTAGGTCTCTTTTGGTTGTAAGAAAACCCAATTCATAGCAAAGACAGGAATTGATTGGCTCATAAGTGGCTCAAAAGTAGTGTGGCAGCAGATTTGGCTTCTTCTGGGGGTTACACTCCTCTTTTTTTTTTTTTTTTTTTTTTTTTTTGAGATGGAGTCTGGCTCTGTCACCTAGGCTGGAGTGTAGTGGCGTGGCTCACTGCAACCTCCACCTCCCAGGTTCAAGCAATTCTCCTGTCTCAGCCTCCCAAGTAGCTGGGACTACAGGCCTGTGCCCACCATGACCAGCTGATTTTTGTATGTTCAGTAGAGACGGGGTTTTGCCATGTTGGCCAGGCGTGGCCTCCCAAAGTACTGGGATTACAGGCACGAGCCACCACGCCCGGCCTCGGTTCCACTCTTTAGGTGGGCACTGTGTCCACTGGGAGACCCCCACATCTTCCAGGTCTCAGAGGGAAAGAATACTCATCTCCCAGTCACTGTGGCCCAAGTCCCAGGATTGGCTCTGAATGCTTCTGGGTCACATGCCTTTCCCCAGAAGTGGACTGGAGTCAGCGCACCCAAACCATATGGACTGAGAGTGGATGGTAATGGGTGGTAATCAGGCAAGAGATAAAGGTCATGGTGTGTCTTTTGTAGTCCTGCTAAAAAGAGAGAGGTTTTGTTTCTTGAAAACCCTTAGATGCAGATAATCACAGATGGTGTTTTGGGGGAGATGATGTCTTGAGTAGAGGAAGAAGTACACTGGGATGAAGATCTTGAAGTTACAAACGTGTCAAGGAGAAAAGGAATTTGAGAGGCAACTAGGAGATCATAGGACTGAGGCTCTGATAGGGAGTATCTCCTTGGGTGTTTATTTCTTTGGTGACTGAAGTTTCCCCTGGAGGTCTGAATGCTTTCACAGATGGTTGTTTTTTGATAACCCAAGGTTATAAATCCAAATGCCTAGAGGGCAAGGCCAGTGAAATGAATCAGTAACTTGGGCCATGTGAGGGCCACAGGGGACCTGGAGGTCTGTGTGCCACCAAAGGGGCTGCGTGGGAGTGTAGGTCCAGTGTGGGCCACCTTTGGAGTTTTCCTGAAATCTGCATTTTAACTAGCTGGCATTTAATCCAAATTAAACTGCAGAGACACTATGTGCAGCTGAACAAAATTCTTCTGTGGATCACCCAACTGCTTGTCTAGAAGGACTCAGAAATTGACAGTCCCTCTTTTTCTTTTTTTTCCCTGTACCTTACCCTGATATTACATTTTCACTTCTTTGGATTTGTTGAAAAACAGCTCAGCCTTTACTGAAATCTCGAAAGGGTCTGATAGTAACAGTCATCAACATTTCTATGGTGGTTTAGTGTATAAAGTGCTGTGCTAAACCACCTGGCTTGGATCTCGGTCTCCTGACAATGATCACTTCTCTCTTACAAAGATGGAAACCTGGCCGGGTGGGGTGGGGTGGCCCACACCTGTAATCCTGACACTTTGAGAGCCCGAGATGGGAGGATCACTTGAGCCCAGGAATTTCAGACCAGCCTGAGCAACATGGTGAAACCTGGTCTCTACAAAAAATACAGAAAACTAGCCAGGAGTGGTGGTGTGTGCCTGTCTCAGCTATTTGGGAGGCTGAGGTGGGACGATCAACTGAGCCTGGGAAGTCGAGGCTGCAGTGAGCTGAGACCACACCACTGCACTGTAGTCTGGGTGACAGAGCAAGACCCTGTCTCAGGAAAAAAAAAAAAAAAGAGAGAGAGAGAAAGAAACCTGACTTTCTAAGTTTGCACAGCTACTAAGTAGTGTCTGAGGCATGGCTTCGGTCCAGGGCCTCTGACTCTGGATCCCAAGTGCTTTTGAGTACAGGAACTGGGCTGCCTCTTCACCAGGGAAGGACTAGTGTTTATCAACATTTATTAAACATCTTCTGTGCTTATGAAGCTGCTGGGCTTGGTGCTTTGCATACATTTATTTCATTGCATTCTCATCGCAACCCTCTGAGGTGGTGTTACTTTTTTCTGGTTTAATGATGAGGAAGCCAGAGATCAAAGAGGTCATCAAGCTCGCAAGAGATAGAGCCGTGGACCCAAACCCAGGTTTCTGATTCTGCAGCAGCTATAAATTCTGATCACAGAGATCTGTTGACCTCCAGGAGTCCTCCGCTCCTAGGAGGTGTGTAGAATGGATCACTCTCTAGGTCATTGGATCCACTACCAGCAATGTGAATTCTCATACTGAGTCAAAGTGTATCTCTACCTGCTGATCCCAGAATAGTTCCCTGCTGCCGAATTGAATGAATCTCATCTCTCTTCCCTGAGTCAGCCCTTCCTGTATTTGATTATCACAAACCTTATCCTTATGTTGCCAGCAGTAACATTCTGCATCCCTCACCCACTCCACTATGTCCTTTTCCTCCCACTGATCTTCACTCTGCCTTTCCTTTTACTTTTTTTTTTTTTTTGGTGACGGAGTCTCGCTCTGTCGCCCAGGCTGGAGTGCAGTGGCCAGATCTCAGCTCACTGCAAGCTCCGCTTCCCGGGCTCATGCCATTCTCCTGCCTCAGCCTCCCGAGTAGCTGGGACTACAGGCGCCTGCCACCTCGCCCGGCTAGTTTTTTGTAGTTTTTAGTAGAGACAGGGTTTCACCGTGTTAGCCAGGATGGTCTTGATCTCCTGACCTTGTGATCCGCCCGTCTCGGCCTCCCAAAGTGCTGGGATTACAGGCTTGAGCCACCGCGCCCGGCCTTTTTTTTTTCTTTTTTATGATGGAGTCTCACTCAGCCGCCCAGATTGGAGTGCAATGGCGCCATCTTGACTCACTGTAACCTACACCTCCTGGGTTCAAGCAATTCTCCTGCCTCAGCCTCCAGAGTAGCTGGGATTACAGGCATGAGCCACCACGCCCGACTAATTTTTGTATTTTTAGTAGAGATGGGGTTTTGCCATGTTGGCCAGGCTGGTCTCAAATCCCTGACCTCAGGTGATCCACCCACCTCGGTCTCCCAAAGTGCTGGGATTACAGGCGTGAGCCACTGCGCCTGCCCACTCTGCCTTTTCTAGGGGAACTCTGAACAGTGTTTCTGAGAAGGGATAGGCAATGTGTGCTTTGCTTCAATCTGAGTGGATTCCGTCAATCTCTGCATAGAGCACGGTGGAAAGAGGTCCTCTGTTGTTGCAGCAGCTTTTCAATCTCATCTTTCATGGCTTTATTATGTAGTTTACATGCTAAGAAATCCAGAAGTATTTGTAGGTGAGTGAAAATCCATTCTTCACTGGGGAAAAAAATGAACCCTAAAACCATAAAAATGAACCAGTAGGAAATTTTCATCTATAAATTTGAACCATAAAAGGATGTATTCATTTAGCATCATCTTTTATATGTGTAAGTGACATGTTACTCTATTATGGAATTGCCTTTGTAGCAGAGTGGATGAGACAAAACCTTCCAAGTCTGACATTATGGTCTAAGGTGCTGCAGACAGTACATGCACCGTGCATTTTTGTCAGAGCACAGGATGTTTCAGCTTTATTGTTCTATTTCAGTTTCTCAAGTGTAGGTAGATGCTGTAGTAACAATTAGTGAAGTACAAATCCATGTAAAAATGTTAAACTCTCATCTGTTTGCTGTGTTTGTATTTTTTTTTTTTTTTTGAGACAGAGACTCTCTCTGTTGCCCAGGCTGGAGTGCAGTGACGCGATCTCAGCTCACTGCAAGCTCCGCCTCCCGGGTTCACGCCATTCTCCTGCCTCAGCTTCCCGAGTAGCTGGGACCACAGGCACCCGCCACCTTGCCCGGCTAATTTTTTGTATTTTTAGTAGAGACGGGGTTTCACCGTGTTAGCCAGGATGGTCTGGATCTCCTGACCTCATGATCTGCCCACCTCGGCCTCCCAAAGTGTTGGGATTACAGACGTGAGCCACCACACCTGGCCTGTGTTGTATTTTCTTAAAGGTAGGGATTAAAAGTGTAATAGGCCCACAGTCCCTTATCTGGAGTCATTGGGCCAGATGAGTTTTAGAATTCAGAATTTTTCAGAGTTCTCTAAAAGTAATAATGCACATATACTGTTGTCATATAATACTTCCAGTGGGATCTGGGACAAAACCCCGTAACCAAACAATATTATTGGTATAGAAAAATATATATACATGTATTACCACTGAATGGATATGCATAAAGGTTATACGTAGTTTAATATTAGTTCAGGTCAACTTTGGTTGCCAAATAAGTTACAAAAAAAGACTTGTTTTTTTAGAACTTTTTGGATTACAAAATGGTGATAGGGATTGTGGACTTGTCTTACTTTTAGTTATGTACCTGTTGAGAGTCTGGTAAATTTTTTTACTGTAAATAATATTTCCCGTATTCCCAAAGGTTGGAAACCACAATCATGTAAGCAGGGGTCACAAACCCAAGTGCCAGGATGGGTAAAATAAGTAAGTGAAATGGCAGGTGGGTATAGGACAGTAGGGAATGGGGGGACTGCAGTGAACTGGTGAGTGCATGTTCATTCAAAGGGGAGACCTGCTCTTCAATTCTAGCCACTTGTTGCCATAGTGAATGTGGGAGTAGTGAAGCTGCATCTTCCATTTTTAATGATACTCCAGAATGCTAATTTTCATGTGAAGTTTCTTGATATTTAAATGTTGGCAACTAAAAAGAAAAAAACCCACTGTTGGCCAAAGAAAACATCTGCAAGCATTATCTGGCTGTGGGCTGCCTGCTTTCATTTATAGTTTAGAGACTAATGCCTGTGGTATGAAAAGTTGTCAGTGAGCCGGGCACAGTGACCCATGCTTGTAATCTCAGCATTTTGGGAGGCTGAGGTGGGAGGATCACTTGAGATCAGGAGTTTGAGACCAGCCTGAGCAACATAGCAAGAACCTGTCTCTACACACACACAAAAATGTAGCCAGTCATGATAGCATGTGTGTGTAGTCCCCAGCTACTTGGGAGGCTCAGGTGGGAGGATTGCTTGAGCCTGGGAGGTCGAGGCTGCAGTCAACTGATCCTGCTACTGTGTTCCAGCCTGGATGATGGAGTGAGACCCTGTCTCTAAATAAATAAGTAAGTTATCAGTGGCGTTCGTAATGAACTACTTTCTTGAGATGTGGATGGGTACATTTGCTTTATAATAATAAACACTTTACATACACTTTACAAACACTTTTCATTACACTTTACATACACGCTATATGTTTTTTGCACATAAAATATTTCATAATAAAAATCTACAGAAGTTGATAGGCACTTTACTTTAGAACTGCCTTATTTTCTAGCCATTACGAAATTTTCATCTATAAATTTGAAACTTTAAACTTATTTATCTTGGAAAAGGGACTGAAAGCCCCACTTCAAAAATAGGAGCCCTCTTTTTAAAAAGTAGGAGTTAAAGGAGGTTAGATTGTAATGTTCATTCGTTTCCAGGGCCATAGTGATCTGAAGTGACATTGGGTATCCACTGTTATATTGGGACAGGGAAATGTCCTTGGTCTCCTTTCTTCTCAGACCATTCCCCTGGGTGATCTTAGCCCTATAACTTTTTTTTTTTTTTGAGACGGAGTCTTGCTCTGTCGCCCAGGCTGGAGGGCAGTGGCACGATCTCAGCTCACTGCAAGCTCCACCTCCTGGGTTCAGGCCATTCTCCTGCCTCAGCCTCCTAAGTAGCTGGGACTACAGGCACTAATTTTTTATATTTTTAGTAGAGACGGGGTTTCAACGTGGTCTCAATCTCCTGACCTCATGATTCGCCTGCCTCGGCCTCCCAAAGTGCTGGGATTACAGGCGTGAGCCACCGCGCCCGGCCATCTCATGGTGACAGTTTTATGCCTCCAGCCCTGGGGTCTCTTTATTCCTAGAATGATGCTGCCATCTCTCTTGAACATCTCGGCTGATATGGCCTGCTAAAATTGAACCCATGAACTTCTTCCTCAAATTGCCTTCAATTCCCTCTATCTTCTAGTCCGTGAGTCACCAGATTTTGGCCTGCAGGGTAAATCCAGCCCACCACCTGCTTTGTGAAAAAGTTTACTGGAACACGGCCACTCACTACAGTGACAGGGTTGAATAGTTGCAATAGTGACCGTAAGGCCTGCAAGGCCTATGGTATTTATCCTCTGGCACTTCATAAGAAGCATGTGACCCCTGCCCTAGGGCATTAAATGCCCTCACACCCTCCTTAGTCACCTGTCAGTCCCATTTTTTCTTCTCCATCATCTCAGTCAGGTGATGAGAATGGAAATTCTGCCCTTTGATTATCTTTTTTTTTTTTTTTTGAGACAGAGTCCCTCTCTGTCACCCAGTCTGGAGTGCAGTGGCATGATCTTGGCTCACTGCAACCTCTGCCTCCCGGGTTCACACCATTCTCCTGCCTCAGCCTCCTGGGAAGCTGGGACTACAAGCACCCGCCACTGCACCTGTCTAATTTTTTTTGTATTTTTAATAAAGACAGGGTTTCACCTTGTTAGCCAGGATGGTCTCTATCTCCTGACCTTGTGATCCGCCCGTCTTGGCCTCCCAAAGTGCTGGGATTACAGGTGTGAGCCGCCACGCCCGGCCTGAATTACTTTTTCATGATGAATTCTCTAGAGGTTAGACTCACTACATTTATAGGAAAATAATATTTATATCATGACAGTATTGCCAAGTTGTCTACTAAGATGATAATGCCATCATTTAGTTTGTAGTGCAGAAAGCAATGTTGCGCAATAATGTGTGTCATTATGCATGACATGATGAATATCACATTTCACCATCACCTTAGTTGCATTAGATATTGTCTTTAAAAAATTTGTTATTTATTTAAATTTTTTCCACTAAGGTCAAAATGAATGTGTTCTTACATTTGTATTGCTTTATATGAGTTTTCTGTATGTGTCATTTGTTTAACTGTCATGGAATTAACATTTAGTCATCAGTTTCATTGCTCAGTTACCAATTTAGTTCAACAAATATCTCTTAACCTGTCAAATGATAGGGGCTGGAGTTAACAATATAATTGATCCCTGGGGACTTGAATGTGGAGCCACAGCTACAAACAGATAATCTGAATGTAACCAGTTTTATCTATTCTAGCAGATCTTAGGTGTGGTTAATGAAATCTTATTGCCATTCTTTGATGTATTTATGTACTGTAATATAAACAAGTTAGCATTCTTGTTCTTAGATAAGTTCCTTAACACATACAGTGATGAAACCTTGCGCATTAATGACTAGGTACAGATTTAATACAAGTTTCAGAAGATAAAGCCGATTCTATAAAACATCTAAGATTTCTATAAGAAACTGTCTTTTAAATAGGGAGAGCCTATTATTTACAGCAAATAAAATAATAGGCATGTTTGATATAAAAACAGTATTCAGTCTGGGTGCGGTAGCTCATGCCTGTAATCCCAGCACTTGGGGAGGCCAAGGCAGGTGGATCACCTGAGGTCAGGAGTTGGAGACCAGCCTGACCAATATGGTAAAACCCCATCTCTACTAAAAATACGAAAATTAGCTGGGCATGGTGGCAGGCGCCTGTAATCCCAGGTACTCAGGAGGCTGAGGCAGGAGAATTGCTTGAACCCTGGAGGCGGAGGTTGCAGTGAGTCGAGATTGCACCACTGCACTCCAGTCTGGGCAACAGAGTGAGACTCCGTCTCAAAAACAAACAATATTCAGTTCATTTCAGCCATACATCTTGTGAGACTGTGTTTCCTCTGTTAATTACAGCTTATTGATTATTTGCATTGGCTACTTCCCTTTGATTATCCTAAGATGTTTCTCCCTTCCTCTCCTTTCCCACAGCTCTTCTTTTTGGACGTCTTCCTTATCAGAGATACCTTTTGGTTTAGTAGTCAATTTGATCTCTTCTTTAATGTTTCATTAGCATTTCTTCTGTAGTTAACTCAGTGTTCTTCCACATGGTTGGGCCAAATTTATACTTCTTAAAGAGTTTAAATCATAAATCATGGACCGAGTAAACAGGTGCTTAAATGAATATAAATCTTAAATAAATGTACAGAAATTATTAAAAGCACCCATCAGCTGTTACCTGTCAGTGTGAATATGTATGAATCAAGCAGCTCGGATATCACGTGGTCATTGGATACTTTCACATGCCTGGGCTGGAGTGGCCATTTGAAACCATGGCCAGCTGTACTTTGGGGAAATACACCGAAGTGTTTCTGCTTCACCAGATACAGTGAGTGCTTGGATGGAAAGAGCGTGGGCACAGGCACAAAGCGGGGGAGTCTCTGAGATGTGCCTGGGAGGTCAGTGAGGACTCTGCTGGGCATGTAACATGTGAGCAATCGTTTTTAAAATTTTTTTTCATAGAGGCAGAGTCTTGCTATGTTGCCCAGGCTGGTCTCCAACTCCTGGCCTCAAACAACCCTCCCATCTTGGCCTCCCAAAGTGGTGGGATTACAGATGTGAGCCGCTGTGCCTGGCCTTGAGCGATCTTAATAACTGACAGGTGATAGAGAATTCCAAAGTAGAGACAGTCCTAGGGGAAACCTATCACTTGAAGAGTTTATCCTTTAACTTAATTTTTTTTGTTTATAAATTTGGAAAAAGGCAACCATTATGTGATTCTTAGCAGGGGAACAATTCTCTCTGCTCTTTTATTTTCAAATCACTTGGGTAGTGAATGCTATTTTCAGATCCATTTGTTAAGTATTTTTGGTATTTAAATTCACAGCCCCTGGTTGCATTTCCATCCAGTGGAAGGTGTAAGTTGATTCTTCAAAGCTTTCTTTTTTTTTTTTTGAGATGGATTCTTGCTCTGTCACCCAGGCTGGAGTGCAATGGCACAATCTCAGCTCACTGCAACCTCTGCCTCCTAGGTTCACGCGATTCTCCTGCCTCAGCCTCCCGAGTAGCTGGGATTACAGGTGTGCACTACCACACCTGGCTAATTTTTGTATTTTTAGTAGAGACAGGGTTTCGCCATGTTGGCCAGGCTGATCTGGAACTCCTGGCCTCAAGCAATCAGCCCCCCTCAGCCTCCCAAAGTGCTGGGATTACAGGTGTGAGCCACCGCACCCAGCTGGTTCTTCAAAGTTTTAAAAAACTTTAAGGCCCGGCATGGTGGCTCATGGCTATAATCCCAGCACTTTGGGAGGCCGAGGCAGGCAGATTTGATGCCAGGGATTTGAGGCCAGTCTGGGCAACATGGTGAAATTCTGTTTCTACTAAAAATGCAAAAATTAGCCAGGCATTGTGGTGCACACCTGTAATCCCAGCTACTCGGGAGACTGAGGCACGAGAATCGCTTGAACCCAGGAAGCACAGGTTGCAGTGAGCTGAGATCCTGCTACTGCAATCCAGCCTGGGCAACAGAGTGAGACCCTGTCTCAAAAAAAAAAAAAAAAGCTTTAAAACCAGCATACAGGGCAAATAAAACAAGAGTATGCTAGTTTTAAAGCTTTTTTTTTTGTGCCCCAAGTAGAGAATTTTGTTATATGTTGAATATCAAGTATCATTTCTCACAGTGTAACTTATTATTTTCTCTAATTTCCTTTTTACTTGTGTATCTCCTCTTAGAGCCCTTTTTTTTTTTTTTTTTTTTTTTTTTTTTTGAGACGGAGTCTCACTCTGTTCCCCAGGCTGGAGTGCAGTGGTGTGATCTCAGCTCACTGCAACCTCTGTCTCCTGGGTTAAAGAGATTCTCCTGCCTCAGCCTCCCGAGTAGCTGGGATTACAGTTGCCCACCACCACACCTGGCTATTTTTTGTATTTTTAGTAGTGATGGGGTTTTACTATATTGGTCAGGCTGGTCTCCAACTCCTGACCTCATGTGATCCACCCGCCTTGGCCTCCCAAAGTGCTGGGATTACAGGTGTGAGCCATCACGCCCAGCTAGAACCAATGTAATACTCCCATTACTTTTGCATTTTTGTACTTGCCAGGGTTCATAATGATCCTCAAACAACCCCAGCATAGCAGGACTAAAATACATGGCCATCCATGACCTGGAGCACCAACTTTTAAGAGCCAGGCGGTGTTGATTGTCTTCTGTTGTCATCTGTGAAGTCCATCGTTAGAAAAGCTTCTGTTCCAGTTTTAGGAAGGATGATGGTTTGTGGGTGACTGTGGTAGAACTTGGGGAACTCTTGTAGGCAGAAGGCTGAGAAAGTTGGTGCTGGGGGAAGTCAGCTGGCAGCCGCTGGAGTCAGGACTGGGGAGGAAGGGAAAGGGAACCCAGGTAGGAAGCTACTGCAGTAGGCTCAGCGAGGGGATGACAGCCAGGCTAAGACAGCGGCCTTGGGCAGTGACTGGGAAGAACATTGAAAAGCGTGTTTGGGCTGAAGAAAAGAGCAAGAGAAGATATGAGGAGCTTCAGGTGAGGGTTGATGTAGATGTTATTTACACAGGTAACAGAAATTCTTCACCTTTTCATTGTTTTACAATGATTCTTTTTTAGAAACATATAATTGTGATATTTTCTTTGACCTTTTATTGGGCTTTCTATTCTATTCCATTGATTTATGGCTTTGGGTGTGTGTATATGTTTGCATCAATATGGTTTTGTTTGTTTGTTTGTTTGTTTTTTAGATGGAGTCTTGCTCTGTCACCCAGGCTGGAGTGCAGTGGTGTGATCTTGGTTCCCTGCAACCTCTGCCTCCCAGATTTAAGCAATTCTCCTGCCTCAGCCTCCCCAGTAGCTGGGATTACAGGTGCCTGCCACCATGCCAGGCTAGTTTTTGTATTTTTAGTAGAGATGGGGTTTCGCTTTGGCCAGATTGATCTTGAACTCCTGACCTCAGGTGATCCTCCTGCCTCGGTCTCCCAAAGTGTTGTGATTACAGGCGTGAGCCATTGCACCTCGCCTGTATCAGTATGGTTTTAATAACTGTTGATCTGTAATGTGTTTTAAATTGGGTAGAGCTGGTCTCTTACAAATACTCTTTTTCAGGCTGGGTTTGTGGCTCACGCCTGTAATCCCAGCACTTTGAAAAGCTGAGACCGGAGGATCGCTTGAGGCCAGGAGTTCAAGGCTGCAGTGAGCTATGGTCCTGCCACTGCACTCCAGCCTGGGCAACAAGGACCTGTCTTATTAAAAAATAATAATAATAAATATTCTTTTTTGGTATCTCTCTTTTATATAAAGACGAGGTTTGACATCTCGTCTTCTCTAGTTTTTAGAAAAAATTATTTAGGATTTTGATTGATTTGGCACTCATTTATTCAAATGATGTTTATTGGGTCCCTGCTAGGGGCTAGGCTCTAAGGGTACAAAAATAAATAAAACCCCGGTTTTTATGGCCTAGTAAATCTGTGAACTAAACCTTGAGAATTGATACGTACAAGATGAGCATTGCACATGACTTTGTGTGTACAATCTTTTATATGCTTCCCAGGTTTTTTTTTTTTTTTGCTTTTTAAATTGAGAATAGTGCCTATTTACTAAATTATGCAACTGATAATTTTTGTTATTTTATGTACATAATATTATCAGTGTTATGCTTCTATTTCTGCTTTTACTATTTAGTTCAATGATTTCTCTTTCGTCCCTTATTTAATTGGTTAGACTCAAATAGTGGGTAGCTATATAAATGTTTATAGGAATATTGTGTAAAGGGCGTATGATTCTACCTTTATTGGACCTTTCAGGAACATGATAAGGACTATTTAAATCCTGCTAAAATACAAGTGTTGTAATATGAATTGTTTCCAATGGAAGTTTGCAAGCAACTTTCCCCTCATTTTTGAACCACACAACTTTTAGTATGTCTGCTGTTTGAGCTTTATTCTGTGTCTGTTCTGTGTCATGAGACAGGTGATCTTAAATGCAGAATGCTGAATTTGTAGTAGTCCAACAATATGGAGAAAACAGTTGCAATGCACTTTAGATTTAGGAACGAATTGGAGGAGAAAGTTGAGAAATGGTAAGAGGAGTTTTAATGGAGTGTATGTGGCAGTATGCTAATGTCACTTCTGAAGAAGAGGTGGTTAGCAGGTCACAAGGCAGTGGACTGAATTGTAGCCTCTGAATCTCAGGGCAGTCTTTAGGAATGGAAACCTTGCTGCCTGTAGATTTAGATGGAGGTTTTAATAACCCCCTGTTGCCAGAAAAAAATCATACACAGACAGATTTGCATATAATCTTACGGACTTCACAGACATCCTTAGGCTCATGGACAAAAAACCCAGGATTCAAGAAAAGCCATCTACATGGTAGGCAGCTCAAGAAAGCCTGCCAGTTGTCCGAGCGATGCTTTGTTACGGTTCCCATGCAGGGAGCTGCTGTCTAGAGAAATGTTATTTGCAGATGTGCACCTCGTGCGTCTGTGTTGTTCTGCCTGTGTCCAAAATACACGCTTTTTCTAAATGAGAGCCTTTCCCCCAAAAAGCAGAAATGTGTTCTCTCTGTCATGGGATTTGGTGATCATCAAATTACTTTCCCTCAAGAATTGGCTTTCTTGGCGATTAATTAATTCAGTTTTCAAAACTTTTAGATGAGGGTTTAATCAACCTAAAACTGCTGTAGGGCAGTTGCATTGTAGTAAAAAGTGTATTGGACTGAGTCTGAGGGCTTGAGATCCTGTCTGTGCTGTTTACTCGCTGTGTCTCTGACCTTGGTCCAGTCAGCCACTCTGCTGTGTTCCCATACATGAGAAATGGCTCCTGATACCACCAGGAGCAAGCCCTGCTGTGTTTAAGAAGGTGGCGTGTGCTCGGGAGGCGTCATGAGAGAGTGAGGACATACAGTGTGACACAGCAGGTCAGCACTGGGGAAAATAGCCAGGTTAGCCCTCACCTCACTGCTCTATGCCAGAATGCATTCCAAATGGGTTAAAACTTTCATGTAAAAAATAAAACCACAAAATAAATACAAGAAAATATAGCTTATTGTGGAAAGTACTGCATGCTTTGGCATAAAAATGTGGAGAAAGAACGATAAAAGATAGCCTGTAGGTGGGATGTGTGACTCGCACCTGTATCCCAGTTGCTCGGAAGGCGAGTCAGGAGGGTCATTTGAGGCCAGGATTTGAGCCTAGCCTGAGCAACGTAGTGAGGCCCCTGTCTGTAAAAGGAATTTTGGAAAAATTAGCTGGGTGAGGTGGTCCCACCTATAGTCCTAGCTATTTCAGGAGGCTGAGGTAGAAGAATCCTTAGAGCCCGGGAGCCGGAGGAGGCTGCAGTGAGTCATGATTGTGCCCCTGCACTCCGGCCTGGGCGACAGAGTGAAACCCCGTCTCTAAAAAAATAAAAATAAATAAATAAATAGATAAATAAATAAACAAACACCTGTAGATTTAACCACATAATAACTACACTTCTGTTTTATTATATCAAAGTTAATTTTTTTTTTTTTTTTTTTTTTGAGACGGAGTCTCGCTCTGTCGCCTAGGCTGGAGTGCAGTGGCCGGATCTCAGCTCACTGCAAGCTTTGCCTCCCGGGTTTATGCCATTCTCCTGCCTCAGCCTCCCAAGTAGCTGGGACTACAGGCGTCCGCCACCTCGCCCGGCTAGTTTTTGTGTTTTTTTTTAGTAGAGACGGGGTTTCACCATGTTAGCCAGAATGGTCTCGATCTCCTGACCTCGTGATCCGCCCGTCTCGGCCTCCCAAAGTGCTGGGATTACAGGCTTGAGCCACCGCGCCCGGCCACAGAGTTAAATGTATAAGGATAACTAATTGGAAAAAACTGAGGGCAACCACCACAGAGGTGAATATCTCTATTATGTAGATTTAGATGGAGGTTTTAATAACCCCCTGTTGCCAGAAAAAAATCATACACAGACAGATTTGCATATAATCTTACAGACTTCACAGATATCCTCAGGCTCATGGACAAAAAACCCAGGATTCAAGAAAAGCCATCTACATGGTAGACAGCTCAAGAAAGCCTGCCAGTTGTCCAAGCAATGCTTTGTTACGGTTCCCATGCCGGGAGCTGCTGTCTAGAGAAATGTTATGAATGTATGACGCTCTCTAGTAATTTTAAGAACTCCACTGTAATGAGCACATATCACAGACAGAAACTTCTCAGATGAAATACCGATGACCAGGAAATTTGTGAGACGATTTTAAAAAATTCGAAGTTGTTGAAGAAGTGCAAAGCCTGTCGGCTCCACTTTTCACTCATGAAATTGGCAGGCCGGGCGTGGTGGCTCAAGCCTGTAATCCCAGCACTTTGGGAGGCCAAGATGGGCGGATCACGAGGTCAGGAGATCGAGACCATCCTGGCTAACACGGTGAAACCCTGTCTCTACTAAAAAAAATACAAAAAAAAACTAGCTGGGCGTGGTGGCGGGTGCCTGTAGTCCCAGCTACTCAGGAGGCTGAGGCAGGAGAATGGCGTAAACCCGGGAGGCGGAGCTTGCAGTGAGCTGAGAACGGGCCACTGCATTCCAGCCTGGGTGACAGAACGAGACTCCATCTCAAAAAAAAAAAAAAAAAAAAAAGAAATTGGCAGAGTTGGGGACAGTGAGATGTTGCTGTCCTGGGAGTGCGGATGGGGGCTGTGCCCTGCGCTGCCGGTGGGAATGTGCACTGGCATTCTTGTCCAGAAAGACATTCGCCACTGTGGTTTAAGAAGCACCTCAAAGGTCTTCACCTTGGTCCCTTGTCCACCCTCTGCCCACGGTCTCTCCTTTCTCACACAGTCCCTCCCACCCTGGCTTGGTTCCCCTTCCTCTCTGACTGGGTCAGGCATGTGGGTGACTCTTTGACTTCCAACTCTCTGTCTACCTGACATTTTTCTTTCACCTGTTCTGCGAAATAGCATCCTGATTCGTTCCTCTTTTTGGGTCCTTCACTTCCATACCGGTGATGCGGGGCGTGGCCCAGAAAGATCCTGCAGTCATGCAGTGTGGGGCTGCCAGCACTTCATGGCCTCCAAGCTCAGCTGGGCTGAATGAACGCTGCCGTCTGGCGCTTGGCTCCGTTTTCTGCCTCGTTTTCCTGAGTGCTTTTGCCAGACTTTCACTTTTCTGAAACCTACTCCACCCTACTCCAGATACCCACCCTCTCTCCTTGGATGACCTACCTCCTAATTTCCAGAGAAAACTGGACATGGCCACCTTTTCCCAGTGTCTGAGGCCCAGGCTGACCCATGGTCATGGTTGCCGTCACCACCCACCTGCCTGGACCCCACCCTCTGTCCAAGGCCCTGCCACCTGTGCCGCTGTCCTGGGCACGGCCTTGCCAGCCTCCCCTCTGTGCCACGCACCTTTTGCCTCCCTCCCTCTGCTGCCTGTTTCTTGGTTGCTCATCATGGTCAGGCTTCTGTCCGCTCTCCTCTTCCTTCTGGGGCTTTGCCTCTTCCTCTGTCATCCATGCTCTGCGTCTTGGCTTCCCGTGGCCCTCTCCTTTCACTCTCCTGTCCCTGCTCTCCCTGTGCCCGGGGCCCAGTTTGCATCCTCAGCTGGTCCCTCATCTGTGCTTTGCCCACACCTCGCTCCTGGCTCCTTCCCTGCCCTCCTTAGGGACTCCTTTCCTGTCTCCTGCCCTGGCTCTCCTTCCACTGTGTCCCAGGGCCTCCATCCTCAGCCTCCGTCTTCTCTGCAGGGTCTGCTTCTGCATGAACTCCCCCAGATCCGTGTTTGCTGCTGGTCCTCACAGTAGGCTCTTTGTTTCTGGTCCAGATGCCTTTTCTGTGCTTCAGAACAATCTAGAAAAAAGCAAACTGGATATCTCCACCTGAATGTTTAGCAGGTCCCTTCACCCAGCATTTCCAGAGCTGATCTCGTTGTACCTTCATATCCTCTCAGTGTTTCTCTCAGTGAGGAAAAATGCCTATTGTCCAGCCAGTCCCTCAAGGCAGAAAGCTGGTGGTCATCCCCAGCTCCTCCTCTTCACTTCCTGTCCACCCCCAAGTCACCGAGTCCTGTTCCTTTCTCGTTTGCAATGGCTCTCTGTGCCCTTCTCTACCTACCCACTGTTTGGTGTGAGCCCTCCTCCATCTCACTTGGATCTCGTATTGTTGGGACTCTTCAGATTCTCCGCGTTGGCTTCCCTACCCGGCAGCATGTCTTTCCCCCACATATTCCACACTGCAGCCAGAGGGATCTGCCCAAGAAATAATTGTGATAATGATAGAGAATATGGGTCTGGGTGTGTACCGGACACCTTGCACTAGTCCAAGTGCTAATGATAGAGAATATGCATCTGGGTGTGTACTGGGCGCCTTGCACCAGTCCAAGTGCTAATGATAGAAAATATGTATCTGGGTGTGTACTTTACGCCTTGCACCAGTCCAAGTGATAATGATAGAGAATATGTGTCTGGATGTGTACACTGGGCACCTTGCACTAGTCCAAGTTGTGTATTGACTTAATACCTACCAGACCCTGTGAAGTCAGTATAGTGTTATTCCTTTTATAGATGGCAAACAGAAGCACAGGGAACTTGAGTAACTTGTGTGACATGATTTCTCCATATTCTAGACAAAGAACAAAAACCATTTTTTTTTTTTTTTTGGTTGTCCCTATGTTGCCCAGGCTTGTCTCCAACTCCTGGCCTCAAGCAATCCTCCTGCCTCAGCCTTCCAAAGTGCTGGGATTACAGGTGTGAGCCACCACGCCAGGAATTTTTAGAGCTTTCTAGGAATCAACACTTTGCTTATATTATCTCTTTCAGTCCTTCCAATTCTATAAATTAGATATTTTTAATATCTCCATTTTTATGGGAAAGGAAATGGAGACACAGAGATGTTAAGTAATCTGCCCATAGTTACCCAGCTCTTAGGTGGTGAACTGGGCTTTGACTCCCTGCATACTCGCTCCTAGCCACTTCACCCACCTACTAGGAGCTAGCACCTTGCTTGGGGTAGTGGGAGGGCACCTTCTGAACATGCTTTAGTGGGTGTTTTTCTGTTCTGCTTTCAGAGTTGTGGGTGGCAAAGGAGACGTGCATGCATAAGATGTTCTCATTACTAAGAGTGCTTCTGATGATAAGAAAAGACCAGTATCCTGTTGGAGCAATGTCCAGATATGATGAAATGCTAGATTTGCTTGGTAATGCTGAAGAAATTTTTTCCTGAATGCTCCATCCCCTGAAGACTCCCCCTCCTGCCATTGGATCAATTGATTTTATAATGTGAGCGTTGGTAAAGTCTTAGGAATACAACTATCATAACAACATGTTATGGCACGCAAATTTAACTGTTACTCCACTGGTAAGTTCCTGAAATGATTGATGGTAGGAAGATTCTCCAGTGTGGAGAGGGACTTAAGACGTTATGGGAGACATTTTAGTTAAGATGATTGACTGAAGACATATTTATTTCCCTCCCCCCCCAAAAAAAATAAAATTCACTGAAATGTTGGGAATGTTTTTTAAGTCTTAGAAGTTAAAAACTATTGTGCTGAAAGCCATTCAGAAAAAAATCCCTGGTGTACTTATTAAGAAGTAGGAGGTTTGCACCTGTAGTTCCAGATACTGGAGAGGTTGAGGTGGGAGGATTGCTTGAGCCCAGGAGTTTAAAGCCAACCTGCACCACATAGCAAAGACCTCAGTCTCTTTAAAAAAAAAAAAAAAAAGAAGAAGAAAAAGTTGGTCTATAGAAAAGTAAAGTGAGTACAGTTTTCTTTGTTCATTCATTGTCCAAGCCTGGTTTTCCTTTCTTTAAATGGACGTAACAGCCTTTCTGAAGAATTTTTTTTTTTTTTTACATTTGCTGCCTGGTACTCATTTGAAAGCCCAGAGTTCGGCAGAGTTCCTTTCCACGTTTTCCGCAGTCCTTCAGTGGGGTTTGCACACCTGATGACCTAGAATTGGGCTGGCCCTTGGCTTTCCTGCCCAACCTGGTGGTGGATTGCTGCTGCCTCCTACTCAGCACAAGGCCCAGATACTGAAAGCTTTCACTTAGTCACTTATGTATTCAGCAAATAAGTTTGCTCATGATCTTCAGCAGATCCTGTGTACCTGAGCTTAAACGGGGTGGGATTCTCCCCCCACCACGTCGCCTGCGTCTGCTCCTCCCTGCTCTCTCTTCCCTCTGTTCTCCCTGCCCTAGGTGCTCTTGTACTATCCAGCCTCCAGGTTTCCAACTCATCCAGTAGGTCTCAGAAGCCATCACCAATTTCAGGATCTCTTTCTGGTATCCCGGGTCTGCATTCAGGGCCCCTCCTGTCATGTCTGTAACCCGCAACAATTTAATGAGCTTCTCTGTGCCTAGGTTTCTAATCTCTAAAATGGGTATGACATGGTTTGGCAGTGTCCCCACTAAAATCTCATCTTGAATTGTAGTTCTCATAATCCCCACATGTCGTGGAAGGGAGGTAATTTAATTATGGGGCGGTTACTCCTATGCTGTTCTAGTAATACTGAGTGAGTTCTCATGAGATCTCACGGTTTTATAAGGGACTTTTTCCCCTTTTGCTCGGCATTTCCCCTTGCTGATGCCATTTGAAGAAGGATGTGTTTGCTTCCCCTTCCTCCATGATTATAAGTTTCCTGAGGCCTCCCCAGCCCTACGGAACTGAGTCAATTAAATCTCTTTCCTTTGTAAATTACAGAGACTGTGGGTATGTCTTCATTGGCAATGTGAGAACAGACTAATAAGGGTATAATAGTGGTATCAGTCTTGTGGTTGTCTTGAGGATTAGGTGGGTTAATACAAGTAAAGCGTGTATTAGGTGGTTAAGAACAGGGTCCCTGAAGTAATATTGCCCAGATTCAGAGCCTAGCTGGGAAACCTTGGGCAATCACTTAAGTTCCTAGGTGCATCAGTTTCTTCATCTGTAACATGGGGGTAATAATACTTACCCGTAGAGTTCAATTCTTGCAAAGCACCTGGAACAGTGCTGAGCATGTGATATGAGCTCAATAAATGTGAGCTGTGGTGATAGTGACAACTCCCAGGGGACCCTGCACTTCCCTGTTGGAAGCGTCCTTGCACTGGAGTATAATGACTTATTTTCCTCGATAGTCCTTGAGCTCTGTCAGAGCAGGGGCCTGTCTTACTCATGATGGCTCATGGAAGGGAACCCGAAAATATTTGTTCAATGACTAACCAAATGACGAGTTAGTGCAAAGTATACATGACACCAGTCTGTGGTTGAATTTGTTGATGGGCTGTGTAGCTCCACTCAGTTAAGGCTTAATTATTCTGAATAGCTTTTTGACAAAACACCTCGTTAAAAAACAATCAGATTTCTGTTTTAAGGTACTTACAGAGTCCTTTCATCCATCAGGCACTCTTTTCTTTGACCTTAGGAAAGGGCAAGTGGAGATTTAGGGTGTTCCCCACCCAGAATCTACCCATCATCCCTCAAAAACTGCCTCGCCCTGACTTTCTGGGTGACTATTTTTTCTTCATTTTGTGCACCATGCTACGCATGGAACTTTCTGGGTCACATCTGTGACGTGTGCATTGTACAATTCCAGAGGAGCCACCATTATTCAGATTTTCAGCACTAGATGCCTGTTTAAACCATGCAACATTTGTCGTTTTTGGAGTTACAGTCCTACATCTGCAAAGCCCAGTTTGGAAGGTTTCAAAATGTTCCCTCCTTTGCTATTTTGTTGTAGTCTCTTAAAAGTCCTGTGAGAACGTTGATGCAAATATAAATAAAGTAAGGGGCAGAAAGGTTAAGGGATGTATTTTTAGATGCTGTGGTTAGTTTGTGGTGGAACTTGGACCAGAATGTAGCTTGCAAATTTAAGAGAAACTTAACTTTGGTCCATGGCCTTGAAGGTACTCTTTCTGAAGGTTCAAAGACTGGTTCACATTGTGTAATTCATTTAATGGGTGTCTGCCTGCACACCCACGAAACAGGGATGATAAAAATTGCACTATATGGGTACACGTTTTTGCCCATTACTTTTTTTTTTTTTTTTTTTTTTTGGAGACAGAGTCCCACTCTGTCACCCATGCTGGAGTGCAGTGGTGCGATCTCGGCTCACAGCAACCTCTGCCTCCTGGGTTCAAGTGATTCTTCTCCCTCAGCCTCCTGAGTAGCTGAGATTACAGGTGCCTACCACCATGCCCAGCTAATTTTGTGTGTGTGTGTGTTTTAGTAGAAATGGGATTTCACCATGTTGGTCAGGCTAGTTTTGAACTCCTGACCTTAGGTGATCCGCCCACCTCAGCTTCCCAAAGTGCTGGGATTACAGGCGTGAGCCACTATGCCTGGCCGCCCATTACTTTTAATGGCAAAAGCCACAGTTACTTTTGCACCAACCTATTACAATGAAATAATATAGGCGAAAGTGCTTTCATAACAGAAAACAATATAAATGCAAAATATTACTATTACTTTTTTTTTAATTTTAGTATTGGAAATTTGGTGTTAAGAAATTCTCTTTTGGCTGGGCACAGTGGCTCATGCCTGCAGTGCCAGCATTTTTAAGATTTTAGACCTTGTCTCCAAAAAAAGGATTTTAGCTGAGGCAGGAGGATCACTTGAGGCCAGGAGTTTGAGACCAGTGTGGACAACATAGCGAGAACCTGTCTGTACAAAAAAATACAAAAATTAGGTGAGTATGGTGGTGTGTGCCTATAGTCTCAGCTACTTGGGAGGCTGAGACAGGAGGCTGCTGAGTCCAGGAATTGGAGGCCAAAATGAGTTATGATCGCACCACTGCTTTCCACAGTCTGGGCGACAGTGAGACCCCATCTCTAAAAAATAAATAATAACAAAAACTTTTTGGATTACATATGTTATGATCCACCAATTCCAGTTTCTATGTTTGATTACTTTCTTGAACAGGGAGCACTGTATTTATGAATTTTTCTTGTACCTTTTCCAAGTTGGTAGCTTATAGTCAGATTCTGCTGTACTGTTTCTGTTAAAATAACTATGTGTCAGGCCAGGCACGGTGGCTCACGCCTGTAATCCCACTACTTTGGGAGGCCGAGGTCAGGAGATCGAGACCATCCTGGCCAAGGTGAAACCTCGTCTCTACCAAAAACACAAAAATTAGCTGGTCATGGTGGCGGGCACCTGTAGTCCCACCTACTCAGGAGGCTGAGGCACAGGAATCTCTTGAACCTGGGAGGCGGAGGTTGCAGTGAGCCAAGATCGTGCCACTGCACTCCAGCCTGGTGACAGAGCAAGACTCTGTCTCAAAAAAAAAAAAAAAAAAAAAAAAAAAGGCTGTGTGTCATTGGCCAGGATAACTATTTGGGCTCTGGGTCTGTGTTCTTGTCTCTCCTCTCGATAGCCACAGAGGCCTCCAGTTCTCCCTACTTCCATCCTGTACCCTGCTATTCGACTTTTCATTCTGAAACTCCAACCTGTTGCCATTCCATTACTGAAAAACCATCAGTGTCTCCCTGTTGCCCCCCGAGTTCCATGGCAGGCAAAGCCTTTCTTTGCAGCCACATCTCCACCTCTTGTTCTGTACCCTACTAATTACACACTCCTCCCCATACCCCTTCTCCCCATGCTCTTTGGTTGTCCTGACTTATCTGAGGTCCACTTGGACTGTTTCCCCGCTGTCCTGGCCGCACAGTTCATCACTCTTCTGTCTGTGCCCCCAAGGTCTCTCATCAAGGATGAGACCTTTTTTTCTCATGAGCTCCTCAAGGGTGGGGACTATATCATTTCTGTTTCCTTTTTTCTTTCTCAGTTCCTGACATTTAGTGGGAGCTCCATAAATACTATCTGAATGAACAAAGATCTAAAATCTGAGGCTCTTGGAGTAAGTCCATCTTCGGATGGATGGTTTATACTTGGAGACTTGCTTTCGCTTCTCTGTAGATGCATGCTCAGCTGAGATCCGCTGCTGCAGGTGTTTCTGTAGCCTCCTTAGCAGTGGTGGGAAGCCCGGCAGCTTAAGACGTTAGCTTCTGATGCAGGGTTTGCTAACTCTCCATGTACTCTGTCCCTGAGTTCCTGTTTATCGTTTGCCTGTGATTCTCTTTGGTGCCGCCCCACACGGTGTTATCACAACCAACCCTTTGTTTTGATTGTACGTCCTGCCCTGCTCCTGCTCTAAGTCTGACTAGCTTTTTGTCTTTGTGTGGTCCAGGCTCAACTGTCACTTCTTCCAGACAGAGGCTAGAACAGCTTGATAAGTTTGGAAAGGTCATTCTTAGATAAGACTTGGGATTTATCTGAAGGTTGTTATTATTTGTTGTAATTTTCAGAACAGCTAACACTCCATGAACCCTCACTAGGTGCCACCAAACACGTTAAATGAAGTACATAAGATGATGTTCCTAAACAACTACTATGGTGGCGGTATCATTATTATTATTATTTTATGGTTATGATTATTCCCATTTCACTGTGGAGGAGATGTCACTTAGTAAGGTGCACCTGTGAACGTCTGGCCTTGGGATTCAAAGTCTGGTCTGTTTGACTCCAGAGCCCTAACTCTTAGTTCTGACTGTATCCTGCATTCTTATCCTTTGCCAGGAGTGAAACTTAGAATCTGGTATCACTCTATTTCTTACAACTGAATGTACTCTGCTTGTGAAGGCCGCAGAGTAAAGCCAGTTGTGAATCATGCACATCAGCTCCTTCCAAAATGCGTTTATGGCCTAGGGCATAGGGACCCTGGAGACTACGGTGCTGCAGTGCGTTATGGCCGTTACCCTTCTAGTCTGTCCCGCTGCTCACTCTGCCACCTGCCAGCTGTTGCTACCTGAACCTCCTTGCAATGGTTCTCAGTGCTCTCTTTGTTTGGGAATTGCCTGGGGAGCTTAAAAAAAAAAAAAAAAGAAAAAAAAAAGCCAGGCCCCACCTCCAGAGGTTCTAATTCATTAGTTTTAGTTTGGGGTCCAGGCATCAGTATTATTATTTTTGACAACTTTTTGAGGGCTGTGTGTGTATTTGTGTTTAGCGGGGGGGATATGGTCTCACTCTGTTGCCCAGGCTGGAGTGCAGTGGTGTGATCTCGGCTCACTGCAGTCTCCACTTCCCAGGCTCAAACTTCCCTCCTACCTAAACTTCCTAAGTAGCTGGACTACAAGTGCTCACCACCATGCCCAGCTAATTTTTTTTAATTTTTTTTTTTTTTTGAGACAAGATCTTGCTTTGATGCCCAGGCTGGAGTGCAGTGGCACGATCATGGCTCACTGAAGTCTTGATCTCCTGGGCTCAAACAGTCCTCCCACTTGAACCTCCCGAGTAGCCGGAACTGCAGGTGTGCACCACCATGCCTGGCTAAGTTTTTTATTTTTTGTATAGATGGGGGTGTCCCTATGTTGCCCAGGCTGGTCTTGAACTCCTGGACTCA
Source organism: Rhinopithecus roxellana (assembly GCF_007565055.1). Lineage (NCBI taxonomy): Eukaryota > Metazoa > Chordata > Mammalia > Primates > Cercopithecidae > Rhinopithecus > Rhinopithecus roxellana. The sequence continues at coordinate 1,837,783 of NC_044568.1, read as the reverse complement.
GGTGATTCTCCCACCTTGGCCTCCCAGAGTGCCAGGATTCCAGGCATGAGCCACTGTGCCTGGCCTATGAGGTATATTTTATAGATCATAAAATTTACCCATTTTCTCCTTTTATTTTTAGTTGGCTACAATGTTTGTACATATTTATGGGATATAGAGTGATATTCTGATATGTTTACAATGTGTAATGATCAAATTGGCATAATTATCATATCCATCACCTTGAATGTTTGTGCCTGAATTGTGAACATTCAAAATCCTTTTCTAGATTTTTGAAAATGCACACTAAGTTGTTGTTAGCCATATTCACCCTACAGTGCTATAGAACACTAGAACTTATTCCTCCCATCTAGCTATAATTATTTACCCCTGTCCATTAACCTCTCCCTATCTCTCCTCCACCCTATGCTTCCCAGCCTCTAATAACCACAATTCTACTCTCTACTTTTATGAGGTTATATATTATTTGGCTCTCACATATGAATGAGAACATGTGGTATATATTTTCCTGTATCTGACATATTTCAAAAAATGTCTCATTTTAAGTGTACAACTCAATGATTCTTAGTAAATTTACAGAGTTGCGTAACCATCACCACAACCCAATTGTAGAACATTTTTGTCACCCCAAATAAGAGCCTTTGTACTCCTTTACAGTTAATCCCCATTCCCCCCCACCCCCCAAAGCCAACCACTCATCTACTTTCTGCCTCTATAGAGTCCCATTTTCTGGCCATTTCATGTAAGTGGCATCACCTGTATTATTTTCAGAGCCTCCAGGACTGTCATGTGTAGCTCTGGTTGAGAAGCACTGTTGCCTCCAAGATCTTTTTCCACTACTTTTTTTCCTACTATTTTTCTGAGTGGCTCAGAAAACTCAATAGGCCCCTGCCAGGGCCGTCTCTTAGATAATCTGTGAGCTAAATGAGTCCTTGTAAGTTGGACTGAGAACTTAATGATCATTTACAACCTGTTTTTTTATGGGGATGAGCTTGTCAAAGTCCAAATATGCTGACCTAGTTTGGAAGGGAGCCTGCACAACCTGTCTTCAGACGCCGCGCGCCTCCCCAGCAGCCATCAGTCACAGCACTGAGTCAGAGCCAGATGTGGAGGGAGCCCCTGACATTGTGTGGCCTGGCCTTGGGCACTTTTGCTTTAGACTTTTTGTGTGGCTTTTCAGCCCCTCCTAGCCTCTGGCTGCCTCACCAGAGCAGTAAACTGGACTCCTCCTCAGCTCCCTTCCCTTAGGCAGTAGCTCTATGTGGTTGTACTGTCTGCATTGCAAATGCAAAATATTTCTCACATGTTTTTGCCTGCTTAAATAAATTTTAAAATCTCAAACTCAGCTGCCTCCAGGTCCAAGCAAGTACCATGAGTGACTGGAGCAGGCTGGGGAATGAGGCACTTGGAATGCCCAAGAGGCCATTGAGGTGGTTGATGGCAGAAGGGAGATTTCTTTCAGACTTTGCTATAAGCAAGAATTGGTGGCGGAGCTTTGAGACAGGCCACGTGGTTAGAGCAGGGATAGCAAATAGATTCCATTTCATGTGCCAGAGGGGAAAAAGCCAACTGACCGAACAAAACGCTGCGTGGGTAAGCTTACATGTGCAGGAAAACGATAAACCTCAATTCAATTTAGGGTAAAGTGTAACTGTTCATCTTTGTCACTGGAGTTCAAATAATATTATCAAGATTAAGTTAAGATTGAGAAGGCTTTTATTGTCTTTTAAAGTAAAAATTAAATGTTATAACCCTGTCCTAGAGAAGCTGTAAATACGTGGGCAAAATACCATCATTTGGGGAAATAATTCAGAGTATAGAACTATTAGATCTATTTTTCCCACGTCATTGCCAAAATATTTTCTGTTGAATCATTTCCCCCCGATAAGTATCCTTTTACTTTTCGGTGTTAGGCATGGGAACAGTTTTTTCCCAATAGCATCCCTTTAGAGTTCTGTAAACTCTCTTACGACTTTTAAACTGCTTTGTGGCAGGTATAACAAATTGCTTCATTTTTAAAGTTTCAGAGAGTCCTTTATTTTAAAAATCCAATTAAGTAGATTTTAGATTCCTTCCCAGAAATCTAAGATGACAGCTAATCTAATGAGATAAAACAGTAAAAACTTACTCAGTAGTCCTCCAGCTCACTATGAAATCAAATTATGGCATCATACTGGGCTCAGAGGCTCAGGTGGATTTTGTAAACACTTGTAACGGGAGATGACAGTGTTGCACAAAATCATATTCCCAGCAGAATGGAATCCACTGCCTGGTCCTGGGTGGGCTCTGTAGTTTCACTGTGAATACAAATCACGTTGCATGCAGTAGTGTTTATGTTGTTGCCCTACATACAATATTCAGATCCTTGGTAGATTAGTCAGTCTGTCTTATTCCTCAAAAATGCTTTCAGATATTTCCTGGTAACCAGCACTGAAAATGAGTTCATTAAAAATTCTCTCCATGCCCCATTTCGTTTTTTCATTTTAATTGACATATCAGTCAGTGTGCAAGTGTAAAAGCCAGCAGAACGGTGATCTGTCATGTGAATTTGTAAACCAAAAACCAGCAGCCCTGTGAGCCCAGGAGCCGTGGGAGCCATTGATGTTTGATGTTCGTGTTGGCACCTCAGCCATGTATTTGCCATCCTTGGGTGGGGGGTGACCTTGGTGGTAGAAAGATGAGCCCCTGCTCTCAAGGCCCCAGGATGACTAAAAGGATTGAAAAGGAGCGATTTGGCAAAGTCTTGAAAAGCCAGCGTCTCTCAACCCCTGAAATGCCAGTTGGGAAAGCACAGAAATCCCCCTTCTGAGTAAGAAGAATTTGGATTTGGGAAGTGATTAAAAAGGATTGAAGTTTCATGGGAAAATGGACTTCACTTGTACATAGATCAGGGGTCAGCAAACTCTGGTCTGTGGGTTAAATGCGGCTGCCACAGGCTCAGAATGGTTTTGGCATTTTTAAATAGTTGAAAAACATTAAAAGAGGAACAGTAGTTCATGACGTATGACAATTAGGCAAAATTCACATTTCAGTGTCCGTAAATAAAGATTTATTGGGGCACAGCCAGGTCCGTTCATTTATACAATGTCTGTGGCAGCTTTTGTGCTGCAGTGGCAAGCTGAGTCATTACATAGAGACAGTATGGTCTGCAAGCCTGAAATGTTTATTGTTGCTGAACTCTTGGGTAGAGAACTGTTGTTTATTTAGGTCTTGTCCTGAAATATGTTTATCAGTAGAGACCAGAAAACAGTGATTAAAATACTTCAGCGTTTTTGAGGAGGTGAGTGGATGAAGGTGCGTAGGTGCAGGAGAGACATAACTTCTGATTTCTTCCTGTCACCAGTGTCACTAGCACTGGGCTGTGCCTCCACATTTGGACTGAATTATCAGAGGCAGCCACCCCTGTTCATTTTGGCAGCTGCTGCTTGCCTATTAGGCAGAGTGTCCAGGAAGAGAAAATACACCTCCAGCCCAGCTTCACCCATCCTCAAAGTGATTCTAAAAAGCCAGCTATCAAGGTTTGCACCACGTCCTGCAAGAGTTACTGATAGAGACCTGGGATTGGCCAGCGTTTGCTGTAAATGGCTGGATAGCAAATATTTTGAGCTCTGCAGGTCATACGGTGATGTCTTTCGCAACAACTCAATTCTGCCGTTGAAGCTCAAAAGCAGCCGTAGATAGCACAAGAACACATGAGCCTGGCTGTGTTCCAGTGAAACTTCTGTAATACACTGAAATGTGAATTTCATAAGATTTTCATGTGTTACCAAATATTGTTTTTTTCCAGTCATTTTAAAATAATCACTCTTCTGAGCTTTCTGGACATAAAATATGGGCGGTGAGCTAGGTTGAGGCTGCAGGTATAGTTTGCTGACCCTTGGTTTAGATAAACTAAGTGTAGGGCTTGCTAGTCAGTCCCTCTGGGTTTGAATCCCACAGTCCCACTTATTAGTACTGGGGTCCTGGGCAAGTTACCTTTCAAGGCCTCACTTTCCTCATATGTAAAATGGGGGAAATAGTGGTTCCTACCCAATAAGGTTGATGTGAGAATTAGAATAGATATAGGTGCCAGCCTAGTGTCTGGGCATAGAAAGCACCCAGCAAATGTAGCTGCTACTGTTGTTGGCTATTATGAAGGCTCAAGTAGATCCCTACAGCCTTGGAGGAACCATTTGTGATGTGGAGGTTTGATGGTCTTGAGCTGTCTTCAGTCCACAGTTCAATTAGATTGAATATGAGGCTGGAGGGTTTGGTGGTGCTGCCTTGCCTTTGTGCAGTTAAGTAGAACATGGTATATCCACAGAATAGGTTACTGTACAGGCATAAAAAAGGAGGTGGTAGAGTTGTACATGTGTGTTCTGACATGTAAAAATGCCCCTCATGTCTCTCTGCCTACCTGTGTGCATGTGTGTGTATGTGTGTGCATGTATGTGTGTGTGTGTATATATGTCCTTTGAAATCACTTCTCAGCCTTGGCACTGTTGGCACTTGGACCTGAAGTAGGCAGAATAATGCTCTGCCCTCCCCAAACATGTCCAGGTCCCAATCTCCAGAATCTTTGAATGTCTTAGATTACATGGCAAAGGGGGACTAAGTTTGGAGGTAGAATTAAAATTTCTAATCAGCAGAAAGGGAGGTTAGCCTGGACTAGCCAGGTGGGTCCAGTGTAATCACAGAGGTCCTTAGCAGTGGAAGAGGGAGGTTGCAGAGTCAGAGGAAGATGGGACTGTGGCAGAGAGGCCCAGAGTGAACCGTACCGGCTTTGACGGTGCAGGAGGAGGACAAGGAATGCAGCCCACTCAAGAAGCTGGAAAGGGCGAGGAAGCAGATACTCCCATCGCGTGTCCAGGAAGGCATTCAGCCCTGCTGCCACCTTGATTGTAGCCCAGGGAGACCTGGTTGGAAGTTCTGACTTGAGAAGTGTGATATAATACACTTGTGTTGTTCAAGCCACTAAGTTTGTGGTGATTTGTTATAGCAACAATAGGAAACAAATCCAGGGCTGTATCCTTCCTTGTTCATAATTCTTTATATTATTTAGTGTGTGGGGGGGTGTTGCATTTAGGATAGTTAGTAGCATCCTGGCCTCTACCCTACAGATACCCATCATGACAACCACAAATGTCTCTAGACATTGCCAAGTGTCCTCTGGGGACACAGTTGCCTCAAGTTGAGAAGCACTAGTTTAAATTTGGAAAGAAATTGGGAAGGATATATAACAAATTCGTAACAGTAGTTCCCTCTGGGATATGGGATTGGAGGAATGGCTTTCCCGCCTCTTTTAACATAAAATTTTTAAAACTGTGGATTTCGCCTCCCCCCACCCCCTGTAGACTTTTTTTTTTTTAGTTTTCAACTTTTTTTTTTCCATTTTATAAAAAGATTAACCTTGAAAGGTAATATCACATTTCAATTTTAGTCATTATGAATTTTACTGTGGAAGGCAGTTCTATACACCTATGGCTGCTTTTCGACCTAATTTTACTAGATTTTGTTTGACATTGTGAATGTCCTTTTTCCCAAAGATGTGATAGACGTCCATTCATTCATTCAGTGTGTATTTCTTAAGTGGCAGGCAGGTGCTGAGCTTGGCGCTGGGGAGGAGTGATGACTTCAGAGCTCTCTCTCTGCCCTCATGGAACCTGCTGTCTAGCAGGGAGGAGGACAGTAGTGATCTTTGCTTGGAAGACCACAGTCTGCATTGACCGTGTGGACTTGAGCATTCGTGTCCATGGTGTGGGAGTTCCTGGCTCCCATAGTACATGTTTTATGAAGGAAACTACCAGAAATCCATGATTAGAGATGGAAAATATCAGACCAATTAGAAATTTTCCTTTGACTCTTACCTGGTCTGAGCATTTTCTGTCTTTTTGGTACAGTGAACTATTCCAGATTGAAAACACTTCTGTTTTCTCCTTGCCTGGCAAGTGAGCTCAGTGAAACATCCTATTAGCCACACTGCAGGGTTGGACATTACCATACCAGGTCAAGGGAAAGTGACCCTACCAAGGCCTGGGCAGCACCGTTGCTTTGAGAATTACAAGGAGAAAATCTGTGCTTTACCAAAAAGCAAATTAAAAATCCTGCCTGGTATAAGCCTTGTTTGAGCGACTAGTGAAATTGCAGAATAGCTTCATCGGAAAAAACAAACCCCAGAGTAAAATGGCGAGTGGGAAGTTCCTTCCTGATTCGTATTGTTTTTCCAGTTGCAGACAGGAAACATTCAAGGGTGTTTTCAAGCCCAGAACACTGGACACAAAGAAGGCTCTGACAAAGCAGAAAAAAACCCATATACAAAAAGTTTAGGAACATGGAGCAAAATGTCTGATTCAAAACAATCTCGATTGGGCGCAGTGGCTCACGCCTAGCACTTTGGGAGGTGGAGGCGGGAGGATGGCTTGAGCTCAGGAGTTTGAGACCAGCCTGGGCAATGCAGTGAGAATCTATCTCTATTAAAAAATATTTAAAAAATTACCTGGGCATGATGGTGCGCATCTCTCGTCCCAGCTGCTAGGAAGGCTGAGGTGGGAGGATAGCTTGAGCCCAGGGGTTCGAGGCTGCTGTGAGCTGTGATCAGGCCGCTGCACTCAGCATGGGAGGAAGAGCAAAACGTTGTCTCAAAAAAAAACAAAAACAAAAACAAAAATCTGGCTGGGCGCGGTGGCTCATGCTTGTAATCCCAGTACTCTGGGAGACCGAGGCAGTCAGATCGCTTAAGCTCAGGAATTTGAGACCAGCCTGGCCAACATGGTGAAATCCTGTCTCTACTAAAAATACAAAAATTAGCTGAGCGTGGTGGCACATGCCTGTAGTCCCAGCTACCTGGTGGGCTGAGGTGGGAGAATCACTAGAGCCTAGGAAACAGAGATTGCAGTGACCTGCGATTGTGCCACTGCACTCCAGCCTGGGTGACAGAACGAGACACTGTCTCAAAAAAAAAAAATTATAGATAGATAGATAGATAGATAGATAGATAGATAGATAGATAGATAGATTGATTTATCAAGTATTATTTTTATGATTGGATCACTTTGTCTACTGTTTTTTTTGTTTGTTTGTTTGTTTATAGGTGTCTTGATGAATTCAGTCTCTTGCCCCCTGCCTTGCTTTAATGAATTACAAAAACTCAACCAAAGATAACATTTCTCAGTAAAAACCAGCACGTTTCTGTGGCTTATGTACATGCCTATTGAATGGGAACCTTGGCCAATAGTGGAATAATTGCTGGACTTTTCATATCTCTGGTAAAGGTGAACACTGCAAAACAGTTCAGAATAGGAGTGATGAGGGGGATCAGGCCATTTGGACCACATTATTGGAAGAGATGGAGACAGTGCCAAGTCCTGAAAATTAAGATGGACAGCCCACAGGCCAGCAAAAGAATCTTCGTGTAAGGGATCCATTCCAGTTTGTGTATTATACTCCATAGTCATGATTCGTCACTTAAAAGTAATTCTTCCCAATTATAGGTCACTTTTAATAATCTCAGGGAACTCTAGTTGGGTTTTGGATTTTTTTCCTACAATTTTTTTTTCTTTTTTGAGATGGAGTCTCGCTCTGTTGCCCAGTCTGGAGTGCAGTGGCATAATCTCAGCTCACTGCAACCTCCGCCTCCCAAGTTCAAGCAATTCTCATGCCTCAGCCTCCCAGGTAGCTGGGACTACAAGTGTATGGCACCACATCTGGCTAATTTTTGTATTTTTAGTAGAGATGAGGTTTTGCCATGTTGACCAGGCTGGTCTTGAACTTCTGACCTCAAGTGATCCACCCACCTCGACCTTCCAAGGTGCTAGGATTATAGGTGTGAGCCACCCCGCCCCCAGCCTCTAAAATTGATTTAAAAAAAAAAAAAAAAAACAACTAAGCCTGCAGATCTAAAATTGATTTTATTAGTGTAGTATATATAGCCTCCACAAACACAGGAAGCATAGGGGAAATTTCTTTGTAAACAGTACATTAACATTTTCATATAATATATCCAATATAGTTTTCAGCCTCCACACCTTTTCACGTAAAGTACCTCTAAAGCAGAGGGTCCAGTTAATTTGAAAAAAATGGCTGGAAATATCCTGATATTCTTTACGTTTTGGATACTCTGAGGTATGTTTTCAGTTGTGCATTTGGAGAGCTTGACATTGGACCAATTCTTTAAGTTAGGCACACTTCACCCCTGGCCATATCAAACATGCTACTTGAAAATGTAAGTAACATACTATTTTTAAAAAACCTCAAAACTGTGTATTCATGTAGTTTGAAAAGTCAAATAATACAGTAAAAGGCTTATCACAAAATATAGTGGGTTCACTCCCTACTCTCTGAGATTTCCCAGCTCCAGAAGCAACTGCTTTGAATTATTAACAGTTCATTGTGACGTTTATTCATATTCATAATTATAAGTAATACGTGTAAATGGTCCTTTGGGTTATCAAATTAGGTATTGTCTGTTGACTTTCTGTTCTGATAAATGAGGGTTTACGGCCCTTTCCCTCTGCGTCTGCTCCCCCATCCTTCCAATATGGTTATAATTTTTCATTATATTACTATTTGATGTTTATATTATGTCCAATCAGCTATTTGCAGCTGAGCCTACTAGTACTATGACTATCTTTCTGTTTCTAGTGGACTTTTTGTTTTTCCTGAAGTTAATACTTGCCTCGTTTTTATGTTTGCTTTATTTTCTTTGTGGCTGTTGCAGCGCTGTGTTCATAACAGTTTAATAACTGCCAAACTCCTATTTGAATTGTTTGTGGTTGTTTGTGTTTTTAATTTCAAGTACCAGTGTGAGGTTACTGAGCAAGGAGTTGGGAAAAGATGCACATGGTTGGTTGTTCTGAGCTGGCTCTAGCATACCCCTGAGCTATTACTAACTCTCCCACATCTGCTTATAACCCACGTTGGGATTGTAGAGCAAGTTCTTCTCTTCTTCTGTTATTTTTTAAAAAATAATTTGCTCTGAAAAAGGACATATTTATTCTGATTCTCAGGTTGAATCTCTTTTTTTGAACTTGTGAAAATTTTAGTAGGCCTTGAGACTTTTCCGTGTATACTCGTACTTACAGAAGGAAGTCATTTTAGAGTTGAGGTGGATTCTGTCAGACATGTACAGGGCCCTGTCCAGATTTGGGGGTTTTGGCTAGGGAAGAAAGGCAAAAGTTACCCAATCCCTGGTGGCATTTTGCTAAAGGAGGGATGAGGCATTGGCAAGAGGAATGGGGGCGTCCTGTGGTGAAGCTCTAACGATCTCATGCCAGGTGTGTTCTTGCTAGGCTGTCAGGTTTCTTTTTGAGTCTGGTTCTTTGACCTCATGGTCAGCTGGGGCCCTGCTTCCCTTCCCTAGCTGGTATGACTACCCGTGTTTGGCTCTTCAGCAATGTCTGGCACTGTGCATGCCAAGCAAGGTCTAGGGTGGCATATGTTGGTCTGCTGCTGGCGGAACCTTTTCATAGAGTTGAGAATTGACTGCGTCTGGAAGCTGGGGCCTTGACTTTGTCTCCAGGCCCTGATCCTATGGCCCTGAGAGATATTTGAGTCAGGTCAGAATTCCAGTTTCCTGCAGAAACTGGTGAGTGAGCCAGCCACCCTATAGGCATCTCCAGGTTAACTGGGACAGTGCCATGATGACAAGTGTTAGAATCCCCCATGGCAATGCCCTGTTCTGACTAACGTGCCATTGCCCTAAGTGTAGACTGGAGGAGCAGCGCACTACGTTCCCTAGCCCACAATTGGCACTACTCTGAGCTTAGCAGCGTTTCAAGGTCATTGTAGGGGTCTCATTTACTTTCTGGCTCAAGAGCTTTTCCTTCTCTTGCATTGGTTCCTGGCCAAGATCATGCAACCCCCATTCTGAATTTCCGGTACATTGACAGCCTTCCCCTGACTCCCTTCACTGCTCAGAACTGAAACGTACTTTTTCTTTCTCTTTTAAAAATTTCCTTCATGCCAGGCGCCGTGGTTGACACATGTAATCCCAGCACTTTGGGAAGCCAAGGCGGGTGGATTACTTGAGGTCAGGAGTTCGGGACCAGCCTGGCCAACATGGCGAAACCCCGTCTCTTCTAAAAATACAAAAATTAGCTGGGCAAACTGTTATGCGCCTATAACTCCAGCTACTTGGGAGGCTGAGGCACGAGAATCGCTTGAATCTGGGAGGTGGAGGTTACAGTGAGCCGAAATCACACCACTGCAGTCCAGTCTGGGCAACAGAGTGAGACTATCTCAAAAAATAATAATAATAACATAAAAATAAAAATTATTGTGGTCTGACAATTGAGACTCCACCAGCTTGGAATTCCTCTTCTGATTGCTGGCCACCGTGTTGGTTTAATGGAATGGTCGATGAAATTAGTAGTAGTTCAAAGCATAACAGAGAAAGTTGTGGAAATACTTTGTTTCTTTTAAAAGTAAGGATGGAGAGGGAATTTGAAGGAGGAACTAATTGTTATTGTGTGTGATGGTCTAGACTTGTATCTTTGCGTAACATTTCTGGTTGTGAACTGAAGTTTAAGCTTCTGTAGAACAGTGTTTTCTCAAAGCCTTGTCTAGAGACCTCCTGCAATGGACTTCTGAGCAAGGATTGGCTGTTAAAGATGCAGGCTCTATTGAATTAAAATAGAATCTCCAGAGGGACCTGGGAAATGGCATTTTATGTCAGCGCCTCCTGCCCTTGGTGATTCTGTACCTGCTCAAGTTGGGGAAGCACTACTCAGGATCATTTGTTCTTATTTTGGGCTGCTGTTCCGCACAAAGTTTGTTTAGTTATTTTTCTTTGGTTTTGCTTAAATTGCTGTCTGATGTAAAAATTGGTAAAATGCCCCCGCCAACCCTTCTAAATTCATTTCTGCCTGTTTTGCTTTAAACTCCAGGCTAATAATTATGGAATTTTAGGAGTTGCCTTTCACTTTTGGATTTCTAACTCTGAACTTTTAATTTTTCCCACAGAGCTGAGAAAACAGAAGTCCTCAGTGAAGATCTATTACAGGTAACAAAATACAGTCTCCTTTAAATGATCTGTTTAAAGAATGGAAAAAAAAAATCCTATGTGAGAATTGAGGCTTGTGGGCTTTTTTTTTTTTTTTTTTAACCAGAAGCAGAATAAAATTAATTAGTGTGATTTTGAGCAGGAAAGAAAATCAGTTTTGTTGCATGATGATGAAAAGGGGATCTGAAACCCAGCTACCTGGGTTCGAGTCTCAGGTCTGCCCCTGGTTAGCTTTGTGGCTTCAGGGATTTACTGAACTTTCCTGTGCCTCAGTTTCCACTTCTCTAAACTGAGGGAAAGGCTGTATCCACCTCACAGGTTGTTAGGAGGGTTTAATGAGTTAAGCAGGAACAGCGCTGGGAACGGAGCCTGGTATGTGGTAAGTGCTAGGTATTAGTGATCTGTTGTTGTTATTACCGCCAGTGCAAGCCACAGAGACTGTTTCTGACGTGAAACATCCCTTGATTTGCCCTGTGTTCTCCTGCCTCTTTTTTCCCATCTCTGTTAGAGCAGTTGTGTGGCATTTCCCCAGGGGGCTGTGCGTCCCAGCGGGGCGGAACCAGCATTTATTTGCTGTTGTTCCTTGAATACCTTGCACAGGGACTCAATAGACATGGGTCTTCTCAACAGATATTAAATGAGCACCTTCTGTTTCTGTGAAAGATAAGGCACTGGGAGAAATCAGTGAACAAAACAGATCGAGGCTTCTGGCCTCGTGGAGTTTACATTCTAGTGGAAATTGGAATCGAAATTAAATTAAGGAATTACTTTGTTCATTTTTTGCTTTTCTCTGGTGGCAAGTGAATGTGCATTAGTTTTCTAATGTTTGAAAATCTGGTCGTTGCAAGATTTGGGGAAGGTAATGTGAAATCTGCTCCTAAGTCCTTGCCCGCCAGCCCTGAGTCTTGGGCTGTGGGCTTGGATCTGAAGAAGCGCTGCTCTTTTGAGAAAGAGGCATAAGTCATCTCAGTGCGTAAAATGGTTTGGGGTCAAAATGTATTCTGTTTTGAATTTGTTGATTTATCTTTAAAATAGAATGCATCCCAAAGGGCCTGCTCTCATTCTTCATGAGTCATCAGAATACACATTTTTGGCATTCCTTCCTGTAAAAAGCAGCTCTCTTTGCCATAAACAGCCATATTCTAGCAATAGTATTTTGGGAAGCTGCTTATGATGTGTGGGTTCCCTAAGCTGACTGCCCATTCTGCTTTAGAGGTTTATTTAAAACACACACACACACACACACACACACCCACCCAAACCCAATAAGGAAAAATTTTGAAAACACAGATCTTGCAGTTAAATTGTGGAACATTTATTTTGCTGCTCCTGTCTGATGTACATTGTGTGGAAGGCTTTGCTGCCATGAGCTGGAGAGAGCTCTTTGGCATCCCCGTGGCTTTTTCCACTTGGCAGTGGGTCTGGGCCTGGATCATTCATTCGCATCTCTGCCTGGTCCGACCTGGTGCTTTTCTGGTGCTGTAGTGTGTAAGCTGACTGGCACCACTCAGTGCGACAGCAAGTTGCAGCCAAGATCATCCCTTTACCCTGCACATAGATTCAGCCGTGCTTTTCCTACCAGCATGCAGACACCACAAAAGGAAGAGGATGAATTTGTTCTCTTTTGTCTCTGCCTTGTCAGATTGAGCGACGCCTGGACACGGTGCGGTCAGTATGCCACCATTCCCATAAGCGCTTGGTGGCATGTTTCCAGGGCCAGCATGGCACCGATGCCGAGAGGAGACATGTGAGTATCAGATGTGACTCAGACCCACAGTTCCTGCGTCTCTCTGAGGCTTTTCAACCCCGGGATTGGTTGGTTGTCCTAAGTGGCATCAGTGGATTGCCCTTGGTGACTTCTATCACCAAGCATGCTCATGACGACTGCATGACCATAGCATTCTTTTGTGTTTAAGACATCGCTGGGCTGGAAGCACTCCTTACACGGAATCTTCTCCAGGTGCTTTTGAAGGCTCCACGATCATGTGTCATTGATAAGAGAGTGGCTGTGTTGGTTATGCATCTTCTGCTGACAGAAAGCGGAAAGCCTGTCTTAAATTGACGTTGAAGTAGGAGTAATGTATTGGTTTGCTAACTGAAAAGTCCAGAGGTTGGGATGGACTTGAGGTCAGGCTTCATGTAACATTCAGTAATATAATGAAAAACCCAGTTTCCTTCCTCCTCTCTCCTCTGCCCTCAGTGTCTGCTTTGTCCCTAGACAGGCACCCTCATGGTGGCAAGCTGGCTATTGGCAGCTGCTATGGCTACTTGTTCCTTGAGTGTGGCCAGTGGGAGAGCCTCTCACCCAGTAATTCTCCTCCTCTCCCCTCCCGCCTCTTTTTCTTTCTTTCTTTCTTTTTTCTTTTCTTTTTGCTTCCCTTCCCCTTTCCCCTTTCCGCTTTCCCTTCCCTTCTCTTCTCTTTTCTTTCCTGATGGGGTCTCACTCCATGACCCAGGCTGTAGTGCAGTAGTACAGTCATAGCTCACTGCAGCCTCAAACTCTTGGGCTCAAGAGACCCTCCCGCTTCAGTCTCCCAAGCAGCTGAGACCACAGTACACACCACCATGCCTGGCTAATTATTTGAACTTTTTCGTAGAGATTGGGATCTCGCTTTGTTACCCAGGCTGATGTAGAACTACTGGCCTCAAGCAGTCCTCCGACCTCGGCCTTCCAAAGCGCTGGAATTACAGGCGTGAGCCACCCATACCTGGCCCCAGTAGTTTTTCTTGATGGAGTGAGAAAGCTGCTTTTTCCAAACTCTTGGCAGATTGAAAGTGCTTTCCATTGCATTGATTTGTATGGAGTTACATTCCCCATTTTTGACTGTTCTGTTCCACCCTAGTTACCATGGATAGGGGGTGAGGAGATGGGATGTGCCGATTGGTTTAAGGTAGTTGGGCCCAGGCCTAGAGCATGGGCTATGGTCTTACCTCTAGCTCATAGACTTTATCAAGACCAGTGTAGATCCCTGAGAAGAATCGGGATACTAGTATAGAGAGGAAGAGGGATGGCCTCTAGGAGAGCCCTCCAGTGTCTGTTCCAGGGTCCACTTGTTCAGAGCATTCAGTTCCTAGGTAGAGCCAGTGGAGCACAGCAACCTTTGTTCATGAGGGAGTTCTATCCTTGCTTTTACAAGTTCCCAGCTTATGAGCATGCAGTAAACCTTAGAGCCCATGCAACATTGAAGTGACAGTTTCAGTGACACACAGGGAAACTATGATTTGCTATATTGTCACCAGGTGTCTCAAAAGTGAGAACTGTTAATAGTATGCAGATGATCTGTGTTACCCTTTTATGTTTCCTACAGACTTTTATGGGGCACCGTGGCAGCAGGGTTATTCCACTCTTGCACAACAGTGAGGATTCTGCAATCATGTCTGTCACAGGAATGGAAGTTTGCATACACCTGTGCTTCCACACTTGCCGCAAAGCCCCGTCCCTCAGAACCAGACCCAGCCTACTGGTTCTGCTTCCTGCAGCTCCTTGTCCTTCTCGTGCCTTCTTCTGCTCTGCTTAGCCTTTTCACATTGTTTCCTTAGGTTCTCTGCTTCTCTTCCTTATTCTCCAAGTCATATTCTCTGGGTCACCTCCTCTGTTCTTACGGCTTCTAACTAATGTGTTTATGCCAGTGACTTCTAAGCCATTTTCAACCAAGCAAAAAACTTACTCTCTTAGATGTCTATTCTAGCATGCATGATCAGTTCTTCCTTCTGTGTTGACTCTCTGAATTCCATCCACCATTTTATGCAGGCTGGAAACTGGGGGGCTTTCTTATATTCCCTGTTATTTTTTATTTTTTTATTTTTATTTTTTTCAAGACACGGTCTCACTCTGTCCATGCTGGAGTGTAGTGGCATGATCCTGGCCCATTGCAACATCAATCTCCTGGGCTCAAACCATCCTCATCCCTCAACCTTTAAGTAGCTGGGACTACAGGCTCGCGCCACGAAGCCTGTCTAATGTTTTTTTTTGTTTTGTTTTGTTTTCCATAGTAGAGATGAGGTCTCATCTGTTGCCCAGGCTGGTCTTGAATTCCTAGGCTCAAACAATTCTCCCGCCTTGGCCTCCTAAAGTGTTGGGATTACAGGCATGAGCTACTGTGCTGGGCTTCCCTTTTATTTTATCCTCCAAACCCCATAACTGCCTGATTAGCAAGTCCTTTGATTTCTCTCTGTGAATATTTTAAATTGCTTACCTCCACTCCATCTCTACCACCTTGGCCTTAATGTAAGACCTGACTCCCTCTCACCTGGACTGTTGTAGTCACCTCCTGAGCTACATTTCCTGTCTGTAATTTCCTTTCCAGTCTGTCTTCAGCCCAGTCACCAGAGTCAATTTCCTGAAATACAAATCAATCTTATCATCCTCCTGCCTAAAAAAAAAGAATCTTGGCTTAGTGGTTCTTAACAGGAACCAGAATTATACCTCTAGGGGCATATGGAAATGTATAGAGACAGTTTCGGTCATCATAGGGACTGGCAGACACCACTGACATTTGGAGGGTGAACCAAGATGCTAAACGTTTTTTTTTTTTGTTTGTTTGTTTTTGAGGCAGAATCTTGCTCTGTCGCCCAGGCTGGAGTGCAGTGGCGTGATTCCGGCTCACTGCAACCTCCACCACCCGGTTCAAATGATTCTCCTGCCTCAGCCTTCCGAGTAGCTGGGACTACAGGTGCACGCCACCAAGCCTGGCTAATTTTTGTATTTTTAGTACAGACAGGGATTTTACCATGTTGACCAGGCCAGTTTCCAACTCCTGACCTCGAGTGATCCTCCCTCCTCGGCTTCCCAAAGTGCTGGGATTACAGGCATGAGCTTCTGCGCCTGGCCAAGATGCTAAACGTTTTGTAATGCCTGGTGAAATAGTTCCACACAGGAAGTATCTTAATGCTTGAAGTGCCTCTTCTGAGGGACACTAGCTGGTTCCCATTGCCTGGAATAAAGTCCACGCTCTTTACATGGCTTAAGCCCTTTCTCAGCTGATTCCATTTCTCCTTATCAGCTTCACTGTCTCCTACTTCCTCCCATTCACACTCTGTGTCAGCCACATAACACCAGTCCCCAAATATGTCACTGTCCCTCACAGTTCTTATCTAGTTCCTGTTGTCTTCCTTGAGACACAGTCCAAGTGTCACATATATTCAGTAGAAACAAATATTTATCAAACACCTACTGTGTACAAGTGCTGGAGATATAAAATAAATGAAATGTAAGTTTTCATGGTCTTGTGGGGGATATACATACAAATGGATCATTATAAAACAAGATACTCAATAAAACATGTACAGGGTATTATGGGGGGCCCAGAATGGGTACCAAAGGAAGAGGGAGGTAGTCAGGTGAGGCTTCCTGGAGGAGGTGGTGTCTGCCCTATAAAGGAGGGAAATTAGTGGCAGGTGGTGGGAATATTCCAGGCACCTGCAGCAAAAGTGCTTGGTCCTCATTTCTGAAACCTAATGCTTTAGGTTTCCTTTTCCAACGTCAAACAAAAGTACCAAAGACAGGGTTTTGAGGATGCCTACACTTTGCACTTGGGAAGAGGAGTTACCACAACAATGGTGAGAGAAGACTGATATGGAGAAAATTGCAGCAGTCTCCAGGGCTTCAGAAAACATAGGAGGAGCCTCCCAAAGGCCTCATCACATGCCCCCTGCATGGGAAGAGGCAAGAATGGAAGGAAAGAGACATGGGGCAGGTGACCTTCTCAGTCCAGCCACCATTGACATGGTACAACTCTCATGGGTCAGATAAGATAGATTATTAGATTAGAGAATTATTTCTTTTTGTGCGATTGGCATGCGTTTTACAAATTAAGTCTTTAGAGCTTTTAAAATTCATCCCTGGCCAGGCATGGTGCTGTACTCCTGTAATCCTAGCACTTTGGGAGGCCAAGGCAGGCGGATTGCTTGAGCTCAGGAGTTCAATACCAGCCTATGCAACATGGCACAACCCCATCTCTCTAAAAAATAAAAAATTAGCCATGCATGATGGCACATGCCTGTAGTCCCAGCTACTCCGGAGGCTGAGGTGGGAGGATGGCTTGAGCCCCAGAAGTGGAGGTTGCAGTGAGCTGAGATCGCATCACTGGCCTCCAGCCTGGGCAACAGTGCCAGACCCTCTCTCAATAATTAATTAATCAATAATTAATTAATTCATCCCTGATGATAGCTGTTCACCTCTAGGAAGCACAAAGCCCTCCCTGTGGAGGAGTTCCGTGTTGATACTTGATTAATGAGCCCATATGTTAAGCAGCGTTTCCTTGTTTATGTACATAGGAAACAAGATTGTTGTGGCTTTGGGGTCAGGTTAGGGAAACCACAAAACTATTTACAGCTGCCATCTTGAGTGATGCTTGTCAAAATAGACTTCGCTATTATTTTTTTTCCACAGACTCCTAAAGTTCCAGAGTTGCACGGTATATTTGTCTTAATTATTGCACTGATCTTTAGTAGGCATTTAACCTCCTTTAGAAAGGCAGCATAACCAGAAGGTAGGAGTTATCCCCTATTATTCTCATATCTTCATTGTCCAGAAATGGGGCAGCTGGGAATAGTCTCCTTGTAGCACAGATGGAGCCCGTTATTTATTTACTTGAAAGTAATTTTGTGGGAAGCCAAGGTGGGAGGATTGCTTGAGACCGGGAGTTTGAGACCAGCCTGAGCAACATAGTGAGACCTTGTCTCTATAAAAAATTAAAATGAAAAAAATCAATAATTTGGGGAGAGGGGAAATGGGTAAATGCCTTTGTTTATTTTTAAATTTCAGTTTGTTGTTTTGAATAGGTTCTACATTTATATGGTCAAAATTCAGAATATACAAAAGAACTTACAGTGAGGTACCGCCCAGCCCATTTCCCCAGGCACCCAGTTCCCTCCTCCAGAGCCACTGCTCTTAGTAGCTTGTTGGATAGCCTTGCAGAGATAGTCTGTCCAGTACAAGCCAGTACATATGCAATTGTATCAGATGGAGCCCTTTGGAGGCAGAAGAGTCAGGTGACATGCCAGGGGTGGACCCTGTGTTTTTGACATGAATGTCCTTTCTACTGGGCAGGTGAAATTACTGGGGTTGCTGCAGAATTGAAAGCATTTCTTGTTAGCAGATTATGACGTTATAACCAGCCCGCTTGTACTTGCCAGGCCTCTTCTGAGATAAGCCGTTGGCCCATAGAGAAGACACTGAACAGAGGCCGGGGCCATCAGCACTCAGGTCTGACTCCTGCCTCTCTCTGGGGTGCCTGGACAGACCACTTAACCTCCTTCGGCTTCGGGTTCCTTGACTGTACAATTAGAACATTAGATCAGGTGATTCTGTGGTCATTGCCAGCTGAAAAACAAATCTCTCGTAGGAAAATGAGTGGCTTTGTATTCAAAACTGTTTGGATATTTAGCTAGAAGTTTTTAGTATTTAAGTAAAGCTACATTTTAGAATGATAGCCAAATTAAGAGCCAGTTTAGACTGGGTACAGTGGCTCATGCCTGCAATCCCAGCACTTTGGGAGGTCGAGGAGGGCAGATCACTTGAGGTGAAGAGTTTGAGACCAGCCTGGCCAACATGGCAAAATCCTGTTTCTACTAAAAGTACAAAAATTAGCTGGGTGTGGTGGTGCACGCTTGACGCTTAGGCACGAGAATCACTTGAACCTGGGAGGCAGAGGTTGCAATGAGCCAAGATTGCCCCACTACGCTCTGTTCTGGGTGACAGAGCAAAACTCTGCCTCAAAAAAAACAAAAAACAAAAAAAAAAACAAAAGCGAGTTTAAGAATGAGTGTCGTAGCAAAAGCTTTTGAAATTGAGCACTTTATTGCATTTACGTATCAGGATAACCATTTAGAGAGCAAGGTCTATTTCTCTCTCATGTCCCTAGTGCCTTGAACATAGTGTGCTTTGATTCATTAATAATAATAGAAACAGGCTGGGTGTGGTGGTTCACGCCTGTAATCCCAACACTTTGGGAGGCTGAGGCACGCAGATTGCTTGAGCTCAGGAGTTCGAGATCAGCCTGGTCAGGATACCCCATCTCTACCAAAAATACAAAAATTAGCTGGGCATGGTGACGCAGGCCTGTAATCCCACCTACTTCGGTGGCTAAGGCAGGAGAGTTGCTTGAACCTGGAAGGTGGAGGATCATGCCACCGCATTGCAGCCTGGGCGACAGACTGAGACCCTGTCTCATAAAAGCAAACAAAAATAATAATAAGCAGAAGAACAGCAACAGCAATAATAATAACAGCTAATGTTTACTGAATACTTACAACGTGTTAGGTACTTGATATATTTTCTTTAGTCAACAGATAGCCCCAAACCGAAACAGAGAGATCATCATACAACTGATACCTATGAGACCAGAACCTGAACCCGGACAGGCTGTCTCCCACCTGTGTAATTTGCCTGGAAGGAGAAATTAATGAATGATGTTCTGAAAAAGATCATTGAGAATGGGTATCAAATAATAATGAGAAAAAACACACACTGTCTTCTGTCTTCCAGAAAAAACTGCCTCTGACAGCTCTCGCTCAGAATATGCAAGAAGCATCAATGCAGCTGGAAGACTCTCTCCTGGGGTAAGAGTTGCTGCCTTCAGAGTGCCAAGCGCCATGTGGGTTGGTGGAAGTGGCTGAGCCAGGTGGTGTATGTAGGACCTGTGAGAGGGACTGTGAGCATTGATGGCATGGCTCATCTGCTAGGAGACTAGCTCAGACTCCTTGGGAGAAAGTGGGGTCAAGGCCGCCGGGTTGCTGGAGAATCTTTCTTTTAGTAGGTGTCAGGCTGGAGTTGGATGGCAGAAAGGGCCATTAACAAAAAAGCAACTGATAGGATCAATGCCTATTCTCCTAATCTTGGACAGAAAGAACCTGGTCCCTTCTGTGTTCCAGGTAGCTCAGATTTAGAAACTCTGACCAGACCCTTTCAGTTCTTAGAGTCACATCCTTTACACGCGGTCACCAAAACATCCATGGTAGTTATCTAAAAAGAGTGTATTTTCTGAATTATTGAATTTTTTTTTTACAATTGGCATGTATTCTTTAAATAATTTTAGAATACAGGTAAGAACAAAGCAGTTTTTATTGTAGGAGGGAAGGTATATCCTTCCTTCTGTCTGCTCCTGCCGTGAGGCTGGTATCCTCTAGCCCTGTCTGCTCTCTCTGGCTGTGAAGTAGGCCCTGCTTCCCAGCGGGATGAGACCTTCAGGCTTTTCAGTCCATTTCTCAGCATCTGCAGTTCTCTCGCTGTCCTTTGGAGAATAGTTTCCTCCCACTCTTCACCATTTCTTTCTCCTGTGTGCTGCCATGTTTGGGGGCCCTGGGAGGAGCATGGCCTGTGCCCACCTGGCCAGCATCCTCCTTCCCTCGAGCCTGGAAGTTTTTCCTGTTGGTGCTTCCTCATTCTATGGCCATCCTCATCACACCAGAGTGATACTGTGTGCTAGCGTGGTTATAAGTGTTTTCCAAGTAATAGCTCATTTAATCCTCAAAACAACCTAGGAGGTAGGTCATATCAGCACTTAGAACCATGTTAACACACAACATCACTCCCGTTTTACAGATGAGGTTACTGACAGAGAGGGCAGGAAAATTGCCTGAGACTACACAGCGGGAGAAGAGCAAAGCCTGTATTCAGACTTGGGTAGCTTGGCACCAGAGAGCATGTTCCTGACTACGACACCATGGCCACCCCACACCAGTGCCACATACATTTGTGGTGTCAAAAGGATCCCGCAGAGAGCTTGCAGGGGAAGGCGGGAAGGAAAGGAGAGGGAGGGGGGGATAGAGACTGCGGAGTTATATCACTGCACATGTACTTTGTATGATATTAGCTGCATGTTCGCAAGAACACTAAAAGGAAACGTGATATTCATGTAACAGGGCCCTTAAGTGTTAGCCGGCTATCTCATCTGCATAGCAGAAAGGGAGCCTGGCCAAGGCTGGCCTCAGAGACATAAGATAACATGTAATGACCTTAATGTCTAATTTAAAAGATTTTCAGAGTATTTTGTGAACACTTGGTTTTCACCTGACTTGAGAATCTAATTCTTGAGTAATTTGTTATCTCACTGTTCACACATCCCTCTGCCACCCCCACACACAAAGTGCATGCCTGAGACAGTCATTTTTATTTTAAAGCACGTATCTGTGGACTCATGTTTTAGGCAACACCCTAAATTTATAATATTTTAAAGGCTGTGTTAGGTAGCACCCTAATGCGTTCCTGTCACATGGCAAGCAGCGCTGCATCCACACGATAATCCAGTGCCTGATTTCATGAGCACATGCTCTTCGTTGGGGTGTCTTGTTTTTAAAGGAAGATGCTGGAGACGTGTGGAGATGCTGAGAATCAGCTGGCTCTGGAGCTCTCCCAGCATGAAGTCTTTGTTGAGAAGGAGATCGTGGACCCTCTGTACGGCATAGCCGAGGTGGGTGCTTCACCGTGCAGCACGGAAGAGCCAAGAGTGGTGTGGGCTGGACAGTGAATGTTAAAATTTTAACAGTAGTTGCTGGCTTTAACATACACTTCTTTTTGGAAATAAGGGGAGTCAATCGAAGGTACAAAATCCTTTGCCTTAGAGAAAAAACGTTTGTAAATACTGTCCTTTAAAATGGTTGACCTAAAAGCCCCGAAGTGCATCCCATTTGGTATGTTCTTCTTTTTAGGTGGAGATTCCCAACATCCAGAAACAGAGGAAACAGCTTGCAAAATTGGTGTTAGACTGGGATTCCGTCAGAGCCAGGTAACAGATGGCTTGAGCCAGCAATGCAGCATTGTGTCCCATTCCCAGCACCGGGGAAAGGAAGACCACTGAAAGCAGACACAATAGAAGTGGTCACCAATGTGTGCATTTGATCCCCAGACTGGGTGCCAGCCTGCCAGCACTCCCTATAGGCCTCGTTCTCCCAAGCGTGGCAGTGGGGTTGTCGTTAGAACATCCTGTTCTTAGTGAGCCAGCAGTGAAAGGAAATAATCTAAAGAAAATGAAGTGAGTATATTTAACGGCAGAGGGAACGGTGGCAGTTCTGAGAGCCCAACTCTTAAGAGTGTAGGAATAAACACATCTGTGGCCCTAACGGCTCATGAGGGTCCCGCTGTGTCACAAACCCTGTGTACTTGTAATACCTTCAGTACCAAGAAAGAAGGCACTCACATGGCAGGAACTCATGTAAACCAATGTAGCCAAATCAACGCTGTTGATGTGGGGACTGATGTCAGCGAAGGAGTCTGTCATGATTCAGGGCAGGACTGCTCCCTCTGCTCTGTCCTTGATGGAGTTTTTTGGCTTTTTTCTTTCCTTGTTTTTTTTTTTTTTTTTTGAGACAAGGTCTTGCTGTGTTGCACCAGACTGGTGCGATCCTAGCTTACTGCTGCCTCTAACTCCCAGGTTCAAGTGATCCTCCTGCCGCAACATCCCAAGTAGCTGGGACTACAGGCACATGCCACAGCACCCAGCTACTTTTTAAAATTTTTTGTGGAGATGGTGTCTAGCTGTGTTGCCCAGGCTGGTCTTGAACTTCTGGCCTCAAGTGATCCTCCCACCTTGGCCTCCCAGAGTGCTGGGATTACAGCCATGAGCCTTGGTACCTGGCCTTCCGTGGAGTTTCTGTCACTGACTTACACGACTTTCTTCTCAGGCATGTGACAGTTGGGAATAGGGAAACAGGCACCACCAGCCTCAGTCCTGTTTCCTGCTTTATCACAAGGTTTGACAAACCTCTTGTGTAAGGGGCTGGATAGTAAATCTTTCTGGTGCTGCAGTTGCTCCCTGTTGTAACTGCTTAACTCTGCTGTTGTAGCATAAAGGCAGCTATGAGCAATGCATACATGAATGGGCATGGCTGTGTTCCAATAAAACTTTATTTACAAAAGCAGGTGGCTTGGCTGACCCCAGCTTTGTCAACTCTTTTCATCCTCATTGCAGTCCTGTGAAGCAGATATGATTATTTCTGTTTGACAGATGTGTGGTGATAGAGCTGTCATTTATTGAGTTCTTCTGTGTCTGATGCTTCTATTACAGATTTATGGCTCTAATAAAAGGGCTGCATTTCCTTGTTTCTAAGAAGTGGTTGAGTATTAGATGCATCACTGATTTAATATCAGGTGATTTGGAGAAAATAAACACCAGTTTATTAAATGTACAAGTCAGTTGTGAAGATGAGTTGTGATTTAAGAAACGTTGAGATGAGAAAAGGTATATTTAGGAATTCACATGTGGTGAAGACTCTGCTAGTGCAATTATCAAGTGACTTACCTGACACTCGCCACATGCCAGGGATCAAGCTACTTTCATCGTGTGTCGGCCCATTTGATTCTCCCACCAAGCCATGTTCATTTGTTCATCTGTGTTTTCAACTGCTATCAATTGGGTGCTCAGTGTGCACCAGACTTTGTACTAGACTCTAAATGCATAGGCCTTTCCATGTGACTTGGAGGGAACAGGGTAGAGGTTAGTATAACATTCCCTACTTTTGAGAGGAGACTTGTTTTGCAGATAAGGGAGGGACCTGCATATATTATCTGTATGACTTGCTTTGTGCCTTTAAGAGCATAAATTGCAGTGTTAGGATTCTGACAGCAAAGTCCACTGTCTCCTGGTCGTGTGTACATGTGATGTTCTCTGTCACCTGGGCTGGAGTGCAGTGGTGTGATTATAGCTCACTGCAGCCTTAAACTCCTGGGCTCAGGGGATCCTCCTGCCTCAGCCTCTCGAGTAGCTGCATACTACCACACCCAGCTACGGTTTTTTTTTTTTTTTAAAGATAGAGTCTCTTTCTGTCACCCAGGCTGGAGTGCAGTGGCACAATCTTGGCTCACTGCAACCAAGATGCCGGGTTCAAGCGATTCTCCTGCCTCAGCTCCTTAGTAGCTGGGATTACAGGCATGCGCCACCATACCTGGCTAATTTTTGTATTTTTTAGTAGAGACAGGGTTTCACCATGTTGACCAGGCTGGTCTCAAACTCCTGATCTCAGGTGATCTGTCTGCTTTGGCCTCCCAAAGTGCTGGGATTACAGGCGTGAGCCACTGCACCCAGCCCCAGCTTTTTATTTTTAGTAGAGACAAGGTCTCGGTATGTTGCCCAGGCTGGTCTCAAACTCCTGGCCGGAAGTAAACCTCTCTCCTTGACCTCCCGCAGTGTTAGGATTACAGGTGTGAGTCACCATGCCTGGCCTGTATGTGTAATTGGAATCCTGTGTAGCTGGGAGTGCAGGTCACCCTGCGATACATTTTTGCTCAAGAAGAATGTTCTAATGATTAATTAAACAAGGCAGCAAATGCTCCCTCACTAGAGTTGGTTGAGCAGTATTATAGATGTTTATCTGACAGGAATTTTGCACCTCGAGTGCGTGTATCCCATAGGTGATTTTAATACTGATTCTTGATCTTGCATTCACGGTCTTATTCACTTAATCACAGTAGGTGTTGGAGAAGCTGAAACAATTGAATATTTCTACTTTTACTCATTCCTCTTGCTTTTCCCTGGACAAAAAGTGGTAATAATTAAGTAGAAATCCATTATATGCCAGACATCATATGCGTGCATACGCATTTTTCTCGCCTTTCCTCCTCATGACAATTCCGCAAGGCAGACAGTGTGAGTTTTGTAGATGAGGCAACTGAGATGCATAGAGGCTAAGTCACTAACTAGGTCACATAACTAGTTGAGATAAAGCTGAGCTCCAAACTTGGACATGTCAGACTCTGAAGTCTGTGCCGCTTTCACAACATAGCATCTCCAGTTTTGCTTTGGTGGACTTGCCGAAGCCTTTCGGTGGAGGAGTCACGTCAGGAACACGAAATGGGCAGAACATAGCATTTTGGGGCACTGCAGCAGTCTCGAAAGTTTAGTAAGTAACTAACATGGGTTTTCATGCTGCATTTTATAACATCTGTGTTTACATTTAAAGTGATAGAGCTTTCCACAACACCAGACATACCCATTTTCAAACAGAAGATCAAAGCACATTTGAAAATCAGAAATTGTTTCCTGTGATTATTTCCCACTTATCCCCTATTATTACTATAGTTTCTTTTTTTTTTCTTTTTAGTGCTTTTATTGCTATTGATTAATGCCTACATTATTATTGTTATTGTTGTTTGTAGACATGGAGTCTTGCTGTGTTGTCCAGTCTGGTCTCAAACTGATCCAGCTCAAGTGATCCTCCCACCTTAGCCTCCCAAAGTGTTGGGATTACAGGCGTGAGCCACTGCACCCAGCCTGAGAGCTACACTATTGAAGTTCTGGCTTTTAGTTGCTGAAAGTAATCACAGGTCACAGATGGTAGTATGGTAGTAGAAAGAGCCACAAGAAGTTCTCAGAAGCAGGAGCTGATTCCCAGTGGCACAGGGAACATTTCGGCTCAAAGCAAGAAAGCAAGGAGACCACCTTGCTCTCCTCCAGTGGCAAGGATTCCATGATTGGCCACCAAAAGAAAGGGATTCCATGGATTTTTCTCCAGTAGTGGAGTTTGTGTGAGACGAGATGTGGTTGGTTATGCTCAAAGCAGATCACTACTCCTGGCACTATGAGAGTCCTGTCATGGTGGGAAGCTAACGTCTCCTTTTGCCTGCTTCTGTTCTTAGAGGATAAGCTCAAGAGAAGTTGGCATCCTGGGCAGTGATATCCCTTCCAGGTAGAATCAGTTTTGAGGAAGGATCTATCTCCACTAGGTCCTACCTCCAGCTGTTGTGTATACACAGCTGGTTCTCAAATGCTGGCAACCCCATTGTTTTGCAGGTGGAACCAAGCTCACAAATCCTCAGGAACCAACTTTCAGGGGCTTCCATCAAAAATAGATACTCTAAAGGAAGAGATGGATGAAGCTGGAAATAAAGTAGAACAGTGCAAGGTATGAGAATTCCTTGATAAATGTGTACTTGCATCTTTCTTTTCGGTTTTATGCAAATGAGAGATGAAAGTTCAAATGTAAGTTATTTAATGTTTTAAATAATTTCTATCAGAATATTTTGAATGATTTTAAAGGTAGGTTTTATTTTTTTCTTTCTTACTGTCTAAGACTCTATTATTCTATGATCAGAATAAACATTTTAAATTCAAATAGGATATTTTTAAAAACTTGACAAGATGTCTAAGCTTACTTAAAGATGAAGTCAGAAAAAAGGAAAGAAAACCATAGCAAAACATGTAATAAAGTTACAGCAATTAAAAATGCATAAGAAAATCAAAGAAAAGAAGTAAAACTGTATAAGAAGAATTAAAATAGATCAGTGAAATAGTATAGGTTTTCTGGAATGAATGCTGTAATGTAGGATTTAATATACAGCAAGTGGCTCATATATCCTTGGAGAAGATAAGGATTACTTTTAAAATGTTGCTTGAACAATTGGTTTGTAATTCGGGAGAAATAGAGCTTTTTATCTCATAAATTATAGATAAATTAGATGGTCACGTGATCTCTTTGTACATCCACCTGTGTAGATAGATGTTCATTCTGAATGTTATTTGAGGTGGTAAATTATTTGAGATGGTAAAGGAATAGGTCTTTGGGGAGTCTCTAGACTAGAGTCTAAGTCTGCATTGACTTAGATTTTTCCTGCTCTTATTTTTCATTGTTTTAAAAAAATTATTTTTTTTTTATTTCATGCTGATGTTAAAACTGTTATATTTTAGTTCATTTAGGTCATGACATACTTTGCTTTTCAAAGTAGCAAACCTTGATCAGTTAACTGTAGTTAAATGACTTGTTTAAAATAATATAGTGGGTAGAAATATAATAAAAATATAAAAATAATATAGTGGGTAGAAATTAAAACTAAACTCACAAAGTTATGCCTTTTTTTAAAAAGTTTTTTATGTTTAAAAGATGATATTCAGATACATGCTTCTAGTAAAATAATGTCACAATGGCTTATTTGTGGTCCAAAGAGTTGTAGCTTTGTCAGTATCATTTACCCAGCAGTCTTCTTAATATCTGGTCTAACCTAGCTCTTGGCTATTGCACACAAATTTGGGTAGAAGTTTGGGAAGTCATCATGAGCTGATGTCTCTTCTCTCAACTTCCACACTTGTCAGTACTTCAAATGGTAAAAACTTAGGGAAATATTTTCTGCCTCCTTCTCTCTTTATGCTTACCTTGTGGGTAATTTCCTCAGATCTATGTTCTGTTTCACTGTTTTTCTCTTTAGCTGTGTCTAGTCTGCTACTCAAATAACATTGAGTTTTAATTTCATTGACTATATTTGTCATTTCTGAAGTTCTAATTATTCAAATCTGCCCTTTTTGATACTACATTATTCTTTTCTAGTGTTTCTTATAAATCATTTTAAATATACTTATTTGATAATTTCTGTTAATTCTGTTCTGAAATTTTCTGTGAGAGTGGTAGGAGTTTGCTTATGGTGGATTATTTCCTCATGTGTTTTGTAATTATTGTGAAGTAATTTTAAGAGGGGCTTTATCTGTGGGACTATCAGGGATTGGGAATGAGGCTTCCCAGAGAGTATTACCAGTCCATGTCCATTTTTAATTAAACTTAAATCAGTTTGGGGTTTCTGGGACCACATGTCAGTAAATTTAAACTTCAAACCCTCATGAAAACAGGCCTATGTTTGTGAAATCTCTCGGCCAATGTTTCTCAGACCTAAAGCCCATTTCAAAACAGATGTACTTCCCTGTCATTTCCATGTGATGCTAAGTGCATTTGTTCTAATCTGTTCTTTCGTTTAGAGTACAGTTCTTCAGGAATCTTATCTTTATGCATGATACATGTATACTTGTTTCTCCTTACCAGGCCCCAAAGCTTCAAACACCTTGGTCACCAAGACTGGCACAAACCTGCCCCAGGTCATCCCCAGCTTCCATTGATGCTTAGCTTTCCGACTTTTTCTTTCTTTCTGCTTCTTCTTCTTCTTTCTCTCTTTGTGTGTGTGTGTGTATGGTGGGGTTGAGGGGAATCAAGGAATTTACTTTATTGCTTTCCCAGTTATTCTAAAAGGATGTTCATTACTCCTAACTAGCATTTCCAAGTTTTTATCATAAATGGGAGGCCCGTCACATTAATTTGTGTACCTTGATGCCAAAAATAGAAGTCATTACATTATAAAAAAAAAACTCTCTCTACATATGTATTTTCCAGCATATAAATGTTCATATATGTAATTCCTATGTATATTTATATTTGAAGATTGAAAATACATACCTAATTGCCTAATCTGTCACTTAAATTTTTTTTTTTGGGCGGGTGCAGTGGCTCACGTCTGTAATCGTAGCACTTTGTGAGGCTGAGGGGGGAGGATCACTTGAGGTCAGGAGTTCAAAACCAGGCTGATCAACATGACGAAACCCTATCTCAATTAAAAAATAGAAAAATATTAGCTGAGCGTGGTGGCGTGCACCTGTAGTCCCAGCTACTCAGGAGGCTAAGGCAGGAGAATCACTTGAACCCGGAGATGGAGATTGCAGTGAGCCGAGATTGCGCCACTGGGCTCCAGACTGGGCTACAGTGCAAGCAAGACTCCATCTCAAAAAAAAAAAAAAAAGGTTTTTGTGTTTTTTTTTTTTTTTTTTTTTTTTTTTTTTTACTTAGAGACTAGATCTAGCCCTGTTGTCCAGGCTGGTCTCAAATTCCTGGCTCCAAGCAATCCTCCCACCTCAGCCTCCCAAAGTGCTGGGATTGTAAGTGCGAGCCACCACACTCAGCCTGTCACTGTTTACAAGATTATTTAAGTTTTATATATGTAATTAATTTACATTAGGATATGAAAAAGTGTAAAACAGTATACTATGACGTCTTCCGTCCACCATTATCCTCCTCCTGCCTAATTTCCATTGCTCCCAGTAGGTAATAACTGCTACTAATTTCTTGTTTTTTTCATCAAGACATATTTTTATACATATGTGACAATAACAATATGACATTGCTGAGTGTGGTGACTCATGCCTGTAATCCTAGCACTTTGGGAGGCTGGGTTGGGCGGATCACTTGAGGCCAGGAGTTTGAGACCAGCCTGGCCAACATAGCAAAACCTTGTCTCTACCAAAAATACAAAAAGTATGGTGGCACACGCCTGTAATCCCAGCTACTAGGGTGGCTGAGACAGGAGAATTCCTTGAACCCAGGAGGTGGAGGTTTCAGTGAGCTATGATTGTGCCACTGCACTTCAGTCTGGGTGACAGAGTGAGACTCTGTCTCAAAATAAAAATAAAAATAAAAATATGACATACTCTTCCACCCCATTTTTTTTTTTTTTTTTTTTTTTTTTTTTGGAGACAGAGTCTCACACTGTCACCCAGGCTGGAGTGCAGTGGCGCAGTCTCGGCTCACTGCAAGCTCCACCTCCCAGGTTTCAGGCCATTCTCCTGCCTCAGCCTCCCGAGTAGCTGGGATTACAGGCGCCCACCACTACGCCTGGCTAATTTTTTGTATTTTTGGTAGAGACAGGGTTTCACCGTGTTAGCCAGGATGGTCTCGATCTCCTGACCTTATAATCCACCCACCTCAGCCTCCCAAAGTGCTGGGATCACAGGTGTGAGCCACTGCGCCCGGCCATTCCACCCGTTTTTAAACCCAAATGTTAATAATACACCATAAGTAATGCTCTGTACTTTGCTTCTTAACCAGTGTGTTAAAAATGTATCTTGGAGATCTTTCTGTGTCAGTCATGTGAGAAGCTTCCTTATTCTTTCCGTATGGTTGTACCAGGCAGTTCATGGACATTTAATCTGTGGTGCTTTGCATCACTTTTTCATCTAAGAGCTCACAGAGATTGTTCTCAGGTGCCATTTTGGTTCACTTCTTTTTTCTTCAGTAACGTCTCCTCTTCCATTTACCCAGGATCAACTTGCAGCCGACATGTACAACTTTATGGCCAAAGAAGGGGAGTACGGCAAATTCTTTGTTACGGTAAGCAGCTTCCCTTGACAAAATGTTAAAGCGTTGTTAAAATGGAGTCATTTTAGCTTTTTTGCAAAAGATTTCATTTTTAGTTTTGCTCAGCCATTGTGTGTGTGTCCATCCGATGCTAACGTTACTTTTGTTTTTGAATGTGGGTCTGTTCTCAGTTATTAGAAGCCCAAGCAGATTACCATAGAAAAGCATTAGCAGTCTTAGAAAAGACCCTCCCCGAAATGCGAGCCCATCAAGGTAATGTAACCCGCGTGCGGCTGATGCTTCCTTCTTGCCTCTGCCACCTCTGCCTGGGTTCTTCTTCGCCCTGACTCCTCTGCATGCACGTCCTTGGGATAAAGCTTCTCTGCCTAGGAGGGTACTATTTCCCAGCATAATTTCATCTTCCTTGCTGCATTCTCTAACTTCTTCCAAACCCAAATTAACACACTAATAGAACATTCGTAGTTCTTCTGAAACCTTCAGTTGAAGAGAAAGCTGGCCTCTTTGGGGGAGTGCCTGTGTGTTCTCCCATCTTCTAGAGGCTTGAAAAAGTCCAGCATTGAATGATCCTTTTGCACATCAGTTATTTGTTCCACAGGACTTAATTCTGGCCGTGTGACTCTGAGAGCATCCATTCTAGGGAAAATATTTTGGACTTTCCAACAGAGAAGCCAGTACTTGATGCCACATCATGCACGTCACACGTAATAACAAGTGTGATTGAATCCTAAGACCGTGGTCACTTCTTTCAGACTCCTCCTTTGTCTTTATACTAAGCTTTTGTTCTTGTCAGCACTAATATTTTGCCTGTCATATTCAAGCACACTGCAGATTTTATCTGCAAGTTAGGTGCAGACTGAACTTTCCCCTTACGTTGAGTTTTAAGTTGGGCATCTAAAGCTTTTTTTTTTTTTTTTCCTCCCTAAAGTTTTTGATGCTATGTCTCTCTGATTTACCATTAGAGCGTTTGCTGGCAGAGATGGCACAAGTGGTTGAGTCAGAAATTGCTCAGCCATCCTTGGATCTATTTCACCTGTGGTATATACCTGACATTTGGAGCTTACGCTCCTCTGCAAAACCACTGGTCTTGAGCTAACAGCTGAGTAGGATGACTTCGTGATTTTGAGACTGAGCATGTGTGTGTGGTGTGTGTGTGTGTGTGTTGCGGGGGGGGGGGGTATGGTTTGTGGAGGTGCATACATACCAGCACCTTCAAGAATGCCACTTCTTCTCCCCCTGAATTCCAAGAGATCCTCACTTTCTCCCCAGATTCTGGCTTTGTGCCTGAAAGGTTTTGGATTATGGAATTATAAAATTTTATGTCTTGACTGATCAGATAGTCACCTCTTCAGCATTCTCAGGTGCAGTGTGTCTGATATTCTCAGCCATTGCCCTTGCCTTCCCAAATAATCAAGAGTCCTAGTTCATGGAGGATAGCGTTGAGTCACAATGCAAAGGAATGAGGTCTCTGGAAAATGTTCCCACCTTCCTAGGGACCAACTCTTGCTGGGCAAGTTCAGAGCATCAAGAAAATATATTTATGAGATATCTGCTGTGGGCTGGGCCCCGCATAGGACAAAATAGTAGACAGATCATCATTGTAACCTTTGAGTGACTTAGAGTCTGATTTGAAAGAGGTGATTAACAAGAGGAAAAACAAGAAGATTGGATTTTTTGAGCATTTTTTTTTAAGAGACAAGATCTCACTCTTGCCCAGGCTAGACTAGAACTCTCATTCTGTTTTTTTTCCCAAGGGTATTTTCCCTAGAGAAATATGTCAGGAAGCCATGGAGAGCGGGGATGGGGCAGGGAAGAGGTTAGGATGGAAGAGCCCGTGGAGGAAGTGCGATTTGTCCTTCTTGCTGAGGTCACCCTTCACGAAGTTGCAGTTCAACCCCTCCCACCGCTGCCTGTCCTTGTACTTGCCTCTCACCTTAGTTCTGTCTCTTCTTTCCTTGCTGTCTTCTCTGTTTTCAGAAAGACTTAGCTTGTCCTTACTATATACAAAAAGTGTGACCTCCCTCCACGACCCCCTCACCTCCGTGGACTCCGTTGTCGCATTCATGGTCAGTTGGTGGTAATCTGGTGCCTTCCTGACCTGAACACAACACCCTGTTGAATCTGGTTCTCCTTCATTTTTTCTGTTGGGCACTTCAGATGACCCCTTCCTGCCTGCCACCTGTATTTTCTTACCACCTTCCCACCCCTGAGTCCTTTGCAGTCTTGTGTCTACCCCCAATCACTCTGCTGTTTAGGAAAAAAGAGCACAGCATACTGCAGTTTTCAAAGGAGCAGCAACCACCCGTCAGATCCTGGCATTTGACCCAACATGGGCCATCTCTTTGTTCACGTTTATCTCCTTGCACCACTTGACTACTTCTTTCATTGTGAGGACTCTGCATTGCTCCATTTCTTTTTAAAAAGTTTTTTTCAAGAAGGATTATATATTGTTCTATTTCTGTCTTCTACCCAGAAGTCAGCCTTTCTGAGGTCCAGTCCTTGCTCCTTTGTTCTTCTCTCCCACCCTCACTTCCTCGCCCCCTTTCCCCTAGAAATCCCTTCACTTGGACAACTTTGCCTCTTACCTGCACTTTAATCCTTGCAGCGTCCTAAGCATCGGTTCCCTCTGATGAACAGCCCTCACCTTAAACTCAAAAAGCAAACCAGTTCTCTCTCCACACCAACTGTCCCTTTCTCCCTTCTTGTCTCCCTCATATCACCTTTCCCCAGGTGATTCAGATCTTAACCTTGGAACCCTTTTCTCCTTCCTCTCTTCCATCCAGTGCCTAAGTTCTGTCCATTTTGTCCTAGGCTCTGCCATCCTTTCTTCCCCTGGTCTGCTCTGCTCCATGCTCTCACAGCCTTGGCGTGAACTTGGGATAAGATGTAAATTCCCAGACTCACAATTCCTGATCTTTTCTCAGCCGATTTCCCCTCACAAAGATATGTTAGCCCATTTTTCAGCCTGTTTAATCTTTGTCCATCTCAGGAGACCCCCTCCAACCTCACTTCCTTTGAGAAGCCTTCTCTGACAACTTAAGCCAATGGCAAACACTTTGCCTCCTGATTTGTGCCAGCATTTATTGTCTACACCAGAAGTCGCAAATAGCCATATCTTTAAAAATTGTTAAAAGTTGGTTGTCATCATCTGAAAACCAGATGCTTTGATATAACAATCCTGATTTCTGGCTTCTCCTGAAAGTTGAGAACATCTGGCAGCACTGGCTCTGCTTTCCCTTGTGGCAGTGTTGGTTTGGTGTGGAGGAGTGGTTATCGCCTGTCAGCAGATCGTGCACTCCCAACAGGATTCGTGCCCCTGTGCTACCTAACTGGCTCCTCTAGACAATTGCATTTGCGACCCTCGTCTATACCATCGATCTGCCATGACTTAGCAAATATGTCTTGTCTCGTTACTGATTGTTCCGTGTTTACATGTTTGTCTTATATTCCCTTCACAATTCAGTTGCCCTCTCCCTGAGGGTGGGGAGTCTCTGTGAACTTCACATGTCTCCTACAGTACCTGGCACATAGTAGGTCTGTTGTTTAAGAGGCCAGTGCCTGAGGTGGAGTTTGCCTTATGACTTGCTTCTAGGTCAGTGGTTCTCACTTGTACCCTCTGCCAACATTATACCAGGCTTGGGGGTGGGATCCACTGTATCCAATGTTTACTAGAAAGTTCTAGCAGAGGTTTGAAGCATGCCCACCCCTTAACGTTACAGGGTTGGGCTTGTGGTGAAGGCAGTGGCAGGTGTCATTTGCAGAACTCCCCTGGGTGATTCCAGTGTATCCCCTAGTGGAAGGCTCACATGGCCATTTTCAGCCTGTATTGTGAATCATTGCTTTAGATAAAAGGGATAAAGTATTTCAGGTAAGGTTTGACCTCTGGGAAGGTCCAGACCCCTGGATGCATTTTCTATTGGAAATTCCCCTGGCTGGTGCTGGGCTCCCCACAATTGTGAGAGTGGCTGGTGGCCTGTACCTCATTTTTGTCCCCTACCTCCCTTTCCCTCACCCCTTTCTTCAGTCTTTACCTCTTGCTCTTTCCATCCATTTTTACCTTTCCACAAACTCTCGGTTCTATGGTTTTGTGGGATTTTATTTTTCTTCCTTCCCCATGTGCAAATCATGAAGGCCTCTATCCCTGCTATGACATAGGAGAGAGTGTAAGAGGACACACTGGAGTACATACTGCCTTCTTCCAACCCAGCTTTCTAACAGCAGAGCTGCTAAGGGACCAGTGGCCAGTAAAGGTGCAGAGAAGGACATGAACCCTTCCTGTTGTTGGAAAGATTTAAGTGTTTCTCCCTGGAGCAGTTTTCACAACTGATTTGCCCTCCTTTGCTTCTGCGAGCTGCTCAGATAGCACGGTATCTCTGCAGCTTGCGCAGGCAGGCCAAACTCAACCAGATACTTCTTATTCTAATTCATTTGTCCATTCTCTAAATTCTTCTTTCTATTTTACTGCTTTATTGTATTTGTGCTAAGCTGCCTCATGACCTGAAGATAATCTAAAATATGGCTTTCCTGCCGTCAGCATAGCCTTCCGCTGCTTTAGGGCTGCAGATACTGCATTTCTTTCCACTCAGAATTTTTCGGAGCTGTTTGGGGATGCGGCGTTCTGAAGCACTGCATGCCGTGGAGATGTCGCATCTAATGGAGAGTAACTGCAACGTGGAGAGTTCACGTTGGCCATCTCCAGTCTTGTATGACAGATGCTTAACTTGTGTTTGAAATTTTCAGAGATTATTCCCATTTTTTCATAGCAAAGAGTCTATTTCTTGTCCTCTAGCTAGAAGGCTTTGCCTGGCTAGAATAAATTTCTTTTCAACGAAACAGTATGCTCTGGCGAATCTTCCTTTTAGTGCAGGGCAGCCCACTAAACCCACTGGCGTGTGTTACTGAAGCGTGGTGCAGGTGCAGCGCACCACTGCAGCTTCTGGGCAGCCTGAGTTGGGTGCCATCTAGGTGCGCTCAGGCCTCTGTTCCACATGTAACTGCCCCAGCCTGGTCCATAGTTTGTGCTGCTCCAGTAGATGGCAGATAACAAAAGCAAATAGAACAGATGTATCCCCTCTTCCCAGAGCCTCAGCTACCAGTCTGCTAGAAAAGTGCATTGGGTAGTTTGGGGAGAAAATAGCTTGGTAATGCCATGAGTTTGCTGGGTGTCTAACTGAACAATTTGCTGCTCTAGATAAGTGGGCGGAAAAACCAGCCTTTGGGACTCCCCTGGAAGAACACCTGAAGAGGAGCGGGCGCGAGATTGCGCTGCCCATTGAAGCCTGTGTCATGCTGCTCCTGGAGACAGGCATGAAGGAGGAGGTGAGGGGAGCTTCGTGATCCTGGGCACCAAGTCTCCGTGCCCCTTTTTCTGCCCAGAGCACCATGCTCCCCACCAGCCCCCTGTCCGCCCCCTCCCTTAGTTATACAGCCGTTGTCTGTTTTGTGTAAAACAGTGGCTTTCAAGCTTTTGTCACCATGATCCATACTTTAAATTGCAACCCTGGTCCTTATGATACCTATCTGCCTGTGAATGAAACAAAGGTTTTACAGAACAATATTTATCTTTCCTGCTTGTGGTACACCCTGACCTCTTCGTGTCCTGTTTGATTGTTTCATTTAAAACTCTGGTTGTGATTTGTGACAGTAGATTTCGTGACGCACTAATGGGCTAATGAGCTTTAGTTTGCATAGTATTATGCAATTTTTTTGGGTGGGGATCATTTACATACTTAATTTTACAGGATTCTTACCCCAAACCTCCCATGAACCAAATAAGGGAGTTTTTATTACTCTTCTTGTATAAATAAGGAAGTCAGCATGCAGGGAGTTTACACCAGGTCAGAGCCAGAATCAAAATGCAAGACTTTTTTCCCCCCTTTTTAAAACTTTGTATTGAAATAGAACGTACACACAGAAAAGCATACATATCACAGGTGCACAGCTTGATGCGCTTGCATGACTAAACCCACCCATGGAATTGGCACTCAGATCAAAGAACACCCCGGAAGCCATCGTTGTGTTTGCTTCCAGCCACTCCCCTTCTAACAGCCTAGGTTGGTGCTTCTTGTCTGGGGCCAGATTTGCTTCCCAGGAGACATTTGTCAAGGTCTGGAGGTATTTTTGATCATGACAACTGAGAAGAGGAGGTGTTACTGTCATCTAGTAGTAGATAGAGGCCATGTGTATATTCGTCCATTCTCACACTGCTATAAAGAACTACCTGAGACTGGATAATTTGTGATGAAAAGGGCTTTAACTGACTCACAGTTCCACAGGCTATACAGGAAGCATGGCTGGGGAGGCCTCAGGAAACTTACAGTCATGGTGGCAGGTGAAGGGGAAGCAGGCACAGTGTTGACATGGTGGAGCAGGAGGGAGAGAGCGAGTGCGCGTGCAAAGGGGGAGTTGACACACACTTTCAAACAACCAGATCTCGTGAGAGCTCACTCATTATCACAAGAACAGCAAAGGGGCCTTCCAACACTGGAGATCATAATTCCACATGAGATTTGGATGGGGACACAGAGCCGAACCATATCAACATGGATGCTGCTAAACATCCCACAGGGCACAGGACAACCTCCAACAAAAAATAATCCAACCTAAAATGTCTGTAGTGCTGAGGTCAAGAAATTCTGCCTAGATTAATCTTCTTCCTGCCTGTCCCTGTGCTTGGGTACATGCTCAGCCCTCGTCATTCCTCCTGAGAGCCCTGCGGGGCAGGCAGTACCACCGCCGTCATAGATAAGAGCTGAGCAGAAGTCGGGAAATCCCCATCAGAACACACTGCCCCTTAGTCTGAGTCTCCCGACCTGCTCTTGATGCTGATGGCTTTTCATTATCTTTAGGGCCTTTTCCGAATCGGGGCTGGCGCCTCCAAGTTAAAGAAGCTGAAAGCTGCTTTGGACTGTTCTACTTCCCACCTGGATGAGTTCTATTCAGACCCCCATGCTGTAGCAGGTGAGCGCCAAAGACTGTCTGCAAATCAAGTCACCCTCAAGGCAGTGGGCAGGTTCTGTCTCAGACAGATGGTCAGTTAAAATCCAATTTCAATTATAGGTTTCAGTGACAAAACCGAAGTGGCCTCTTGCTACAATTCCTTAGTGTATATTCATGTAATGTTCACATGTGTCTTCTTTACTCCTTTTTGTTTTTCTATTTGCTTGATGATTAAAGGAGGAAGTAGCTTACAATGCAAATATTTGGAGACATACTTGTATTTTCTTCCCATCTTTCATAGTCTCCCCCCACCAAATTCATATCTACCCAGAGAAATTATGTCTATTAAGGGAATGACTTTAAAACTAAATTTATTGGTAATTAATTTCTTAAAACATTGTTTTTGCAAGAGAGTGAATTTGTTTTATGAACATTTTAGTCTCTAACCACTCTTGCCAACTTAACGATTTGTTATATACACCTTGGAAGATTGTAATTGAGATCATTTTGATCTGCAAAATAATATGTCCCAAGATTCTTAGCCTTACTCCTTTTTCATACTCAAAGAGAGTGTTAATGATTTCAGGTGCTTTAAAATCCTATTTACGGGAATTGCCTGAACCTTTGATGACTTTTAATCTGTATGAAGAATGGACACAAGTTGCAAGGTAAGTGTAAAGGACGCAGAGTTGTGAAGGGAGTGATGTGATATTGTGCCCTATTTGTAAATCGTTTTATTCTCAGGGATCATAACATTAAAATAGCATATTTGTTAAATAATACATGTCTCAGCTCTTATTTATGTTTAGAATAAAAATATCGAGTAATGTAATTATTAATGTAGGAAAGTCACCACTTAGGCATTGGTTTAAATTTGTGCTACGTGGATGAAGACGTAGAGTGGTATCCATATTAATGGATTTGCAAATTTCTAGCCCCCTTTATGTGGAAGAAAGCCCTGTAACTGGGGATATGGGTTATACTGGCCCGTGGCAGTGTACCTTTTGAGCTGTATGCAAACTTGCGTGTGCAGTGGTACAGTTGGCCTTTAAATAGCATGAGGATTAGCAGCAGTGATACACTACATAATTGCAAATTCAAGTAATACTTTTAACTCCCTCAAAACAACTAATAGCATACTGTTGGCTGGAAGCCTTACTGATAACGTAGTCAATTAACACGTATTTTGTATGTTGTATGTATTATATACTGTATTCTTACAACAGAGTAAGTTAGAGAAGAAGTACTATTAAGAAAATTGTAAGGAGGAGACAATCTGTGCAGTATTCATTAAAGGGAAGTGGATCATCTTAAAGGTCTTCATCCTTGTTGTCTTCATGTTGCATAGGTTGAGGAAGTAGAGAAAGTGAAGGGGTTGGTCTTGCTGTTTCAGGGGTGGCAGTTCATCTGTGAGTTTTTCACAGATCTCCAGGAATTTTCCTATATGTTTATTGAAAAAATTGCGTGTAAGTGGATCCTGTGTTGTCAGCTGTATAATGATGACATTAATATTTAC
The DNA here is from genome assembly GCF_007565055.1 of Rhinopithecus roxellana. Classification (NCBI taxonomy): domain Eukaryota; kingdom Metazoa; phylum Chordata; class Mammalia; order Primates; family Cercopithecidae; genus Rhinopithecus; species Rhinopithecus roxellana. The sequence continues at coordinate 1,799,513 of NC_044568.1, read as the reverse complement.
TGAGCATTTTCTTGTGCTCAGTACTGTGCTCATCTTTGTAGCTATTACCTCCTGTAATCTTTAATTAACATTGTAAAAGGCAGATGATGATGTGATCCACATTTTACAGAGAGGAAACCGAGGCTTGGGAGGGAACAGGGCCAGGATAGTAGCAAGTAATTGGCAGAGCTAGAATTCAAACCAGACACCCAAATGCTATGTTTCTCTTTGTCCCTTTCCCTCCACCCTCAGCTTCAGTCTGTCTAGGAACAGTTGATTTTAAGCAGGACAGCTTTGTTTTAAAAGCCTAGAGGCTTCTGCTTGGCTGGCCAGCCCACCTCCTCGTCTTTTTTTCTCACGGTACTGACTCCCCTCCTCTCCAGAGTGCCTACTCCTCACCACTAAGGGAAGAGGAACAAATGTCACCTCTGTTCTGTCCTCTTCCCCGTCTGCGGACACTGCCCCTGTTCCCCTCAGGCAGGCCATGATCAAATAAGAGCCACTTATTTCTGATCAGTTACACTTCAGTGGATGTGAGTCCATCACTCATCTCTTTAACCAGGTTTTGCATTTGAGCTTTTCTTTTCTTTTTCCTTTTTTTTTTTTTTAGATGGAGTCCTACTCTGTCGCCCAGGCTGGAGTGCAGTGGCACAGTCTAGAGTCACTGCAACCTCCACCTCCCTGGTTCAAGCAATTCCCCTGCCACAGGCTCCCAAGTAGCTGGGATTACAGGTGCCCGCCACCATGCCTGGCTAATTTTTTTGTATTTTTAGTAGAGACGGGGTTTCACCATGTTGGCCAGACTGGTCTCGAACTCCTGACCTCAGGCAATCCGCCTGCCTCGGCCTCCCAAACTGCTGGGATTACAGGCATGAGCCACTGCGCTCAGCCACATTTGAGCTTTTCTCTGTAACTGTGGAATGAGAGACTTTGTCCCTGGTAGATGGTGAGGTGTTCAAGTTCAGAGACAAGTTCTTAGTCATCACATATCTTTGGAACCCTGCCTGGGGACCAGCCTACTGTCGATATTAATGTTTATGGGACAGAATTCAGTGGAATCCAACATTAGCGTTAGGTGAAGGAGAGTTGTGGGATTTCTTTTATTGGGTAGCCTCCTACCCAATAAAAGATTTCTTTGTTTATTACAAGCAAATAAACTTGTAAAAGAAGATGTCTGTCTGTTGGTATATTGATTCTATAGTTGAGAATTGTCAACATGGTGGGCTTCCATCCCAGTAACATATCAACTGGCCTCTAAAGTGTAATTATGTTTAATCCCTATCCGTACTCTCCAGAATGGTTCCATTCTGGAGGATGTTTCGAGTTCAGAGCGGTGTTATGGAGGCCCCTCTATCACTCTTGGTCCCTAGACGGCAGAGTTGGCTGTACTCTACAGGCTCCTCCCTGCCCCTTTTTTTTATGTCTCTGCAATATGCCTTTTTATGTCTCTGCAATATGCCTCCATATTGCGCCCATGGAGGGCAAGAGCTCTTACAGTTGCTTCACAACAGAAATGGGCTGCTTGGTGTGTAGCCGGTGTGCAGTATTGCAAGCGAGGAAAGGCCCAGAGGTCTGGGCGCCTGGGAGCTCACCCCCCTGATCTGTGGCTGGGCTGCTTGAGGTAAGAGAATTTGGGCTCCATGAAGCTGTACGTCAGTACACACTTTTTCTAGACAGAATTTTCAGTAGTGTCTTGTCTCTTCTGTGCCAAGCATTGGTGGAGGTGGTTTTGCAACAAAACCACCTCAAAATCGTTCAGCAGACGCCTAAACTCGTTCAGCAGAATCAACACTTACCCTGTTTTGCACATCCAGAGATTGAAGGTTAACCAACTGCGCAGAGTTAAACAGTTAATTGGTATTTGACTCTAAATCTGTTTATTTCCATAGTCTGGGCTGTTTTCCAAGTGTGCTTTCTCTGTCAAAATGGAGGCCTCACTTTTAATATAGCATATTAATAAGGTATTACTAATCAGTGTTTTAATAAATTGTTATACTTAAAAGTTTTTTTTTTCTCAGTGTGCAGGATCAAGATAAAAAACTTCAGGACTTGTGGAGAACATGTCAGAAGTTGCCACCACAAAATTTTGTTAACTTTAGGTATGTATGATTGAGCTACAATGACTCTGGAGTAAAGATAGGTTTAATGTCCAGCAGAGAAGTCATTTAATTCAGGCATACTTGGCACATTAAAAAACGACAACAACAAAAAACACATCACTTTGGAGGGTAACTTGGGGCTGCTGGGAATGGGATTTCATGTATGTTATGATGAATTTGAAGCATCAGTATCATGCCTGACATTAATACATAAGTTGGCTTATTTTCCCACTACAGCTATTAGCAATAAATTTCTTGTGAAAAGTTTGAGTGACCGTATGTTGGGTTTGGAGTCCAAATCGTCCAGTATGTTAAAGGCAAAATTAATCAATAGTTGTACATTCTGTAATGTCTTTTATATATACTACTTAATTTATTTTAAAGTATAAAGTCATCTTACTAAATAAAATTTCAAGGAATGGAGATTATATATTACTTTGTGGAATAACTGTGGTTTTAAGAAAATTTACCATGGGACAAAACTTCCGTAATATAACTTCTGTTTTCCTTTTGACTTCATATGTAACTTAGAACAAGTATAGAGAAAAGGAAAAAGTGGCCCCTAGGAATAAAGTCACTCAAAACCAAACAAGGAAAGTTTTCTGGGAGGACTTTCTAGAAAATCTAGAAAATTTTCTTTGTTTGGTTTTGAGTGACATTAAGTGATCAACCAAAATACTTTACAGGTGATATGTCTCGAATGTTACTTGTCCTTAAATTTAGCCTTGGGCTTTGCCACTAAGCTAAGCTACATACTCCCTTTTAAATATTCCCTTTGATTAATTTAACTCACCCAGCTTGGAATTACAGATCCTCTTCCTCTATTCAGTGTATATGGTGAGAACTCAGTACTTCTTAGTATGTTGGGAGTTTGGCTCTTTATTTTGTTAATTTTACTCTGTAATTGTTACTAATTGATTTTTGAATAAGGAGCACATTCCCTTGGTTCAAAATTCAAAATTCAAAAGGTATGCAATGAAAAATCTCTCTCCTGTTCCCATACCCCAGCCCCCCAGTTCCTCTCCTGAGATGCATCCGTTTAGTTTAGTTTCTTATATATCCTCTCAGCAAGAATTGATGTAGACGTAAGCAAATACATTCATGTGTACATACTTGCCTACATATTTTTTCTCTCACACCCCCTTCTTTAAAAAGCTAAATGGTAGGGTATATTGTATACCTCATTCTCCCCCTCACCTTTTTTGCTTGACATCTTAAGATACTCGCTTAATACATCTTGGAGATTTTTCCTTCTCAGTACATTGTGTAATGATGGTTGCATAATCCTCCACTGTATGGATATACTGTGATTTATTTAACCAACTCCCTGTTGATAGTCAGGTTGTTCTTAAGTTTTTGCCTTTATACGACTGTACTTATACATAAGCTATGTATATATGATAAATTGGATATTTTTATAATTCCAACATAAAGTATTTTCAAATACAGTTTCCTTTAAGCAATATAACTGTTTTTGTATTAAAAAATATTGAACTCACTATTAACACATTATAACTTATAATAGGGCTAGAATAGATAGGACATAGAGGAGAAATTGATTAGAAATATATAGCCAATAGAGGTTCAAATTGCTGAGATTTATACTTAACCTATTTTCTTCTTCCAAGCCCTAATTAGTCTGTTATCTGAAGCAAAGAACACAAGAACTGTATAAAATGCTTCACCTGAGCCAGATTCTGATTTAGGAACTCTCTGCAGTTAGCACCTGAGCAACCTGGGATTGTGCACCTGGGCAGGAAGAGAATATTCCAGCAGCTATTTCAGAGGAGAAACCCTCCCCTTCTCTTTTGACCCCTAGATATTTGATCAAGTTCCTTGCAAAGCTTGCCCAGACCAGCGACGTGAATAAAATGACTCCCAGCAACATTGCGATTGTGTTAGGCCCTAACTTATTATGGGCCAAAAATGAAGGGTAAGTCATCTTCCTCTGTATCACATCCTTTGAATTTCTTCTTTCCCACCTGTCGGGATGCATAGAAATGTAACTTGGGTTACACATTCTAGTTTAAGATCAATTCGAGGTGTTCTGAAATTGGTTTTCTCATTCAGCCTATAATATTCTTGGAACACAGCTGTGAGCTGGGTGCTGTTCCAGCTGATGGTGACACAAAGATGTGTGAGACACTGTCCCAGTTCTCAAAATGCCCCTGCTCTTAGGCAGTTAGATAGCTCAGTGGCTACAGTACAGTGATAAGAAAAATCCACATATCCGTGTGTGTGTATATGATATTGTAGGAGGGGTAGCACTTTACTTCCACCCTCTTAGGGTATCTGGCTGGACCTGAGAACTAAATGGACGGAAGACAGGTTAACAGGAGAAAGCATACAGATTTTTACATTTTAATGCACAGCAGAGAAGTCATTTAATTCACGCCTACTTAGCACATTAATAAAAAAAGCACATCACTTTGGAGAGTAACTTGGGACTACTGGGAATGGGATTTCACATATATATATATTTTTTATTATTATTATACTTTAAGTTCTAGGGTACATGTGCATAACGTGCAGGTTTGTTACATATGTATACTTGTGCCACGTTGGTGTGCTGCACCCATCAACTCGTCAGCACCCATCAACTCGTCATTTACATCAGGTATAACTCCCAATGCAATCCCTCCCCCTTCCCCCCGGGATTTCATGTATATTATGATGACTTAGAAACATCAGTGTCATGTCTGACATTGGAGTTCCCATAGGAAAATGAAGATCCAGAGAAGCAGTTAAGAGCTGAATGCTTATATTTGAAGTTGGACGAAAAGTGAATTGTGAAAACATGACCAGACAAAGGAGTGTGGGCTAGGGCAGTTAGTTGTGGAGAAGTGACTAGGAAGATAAGGATTCGTTCAGCAAGGTTTGTTTATGGAGGTTTCCCTCAGCCTTGCCTTCCCATCCCTGGTGTTAGGAATATTTCTTTCCTCCTGGTATATATAGGGAGGGCATCCTTCACATGGGAGTTTATCTCCTGCTTTCAGGATGAAAAAGGAAGGTCGGAGCACTCTTCCTGCATGTGATGATTTTCAAGTATCTTTAACTCAAAATAATCCTATGCCTAAGGGGCATATTTTGGGATGGCATATTCTGCCCCCTTTATCAAGTATGACGGCAACAGAGGTAAAGAAACATAATTCAGGCTGAGGAGTCAGGGAAAGCTCTGGCTAGGGAATGGCACTGGAGCTGTACTTTGATGAGTTAATAAGTTTCCTACAGCCAGGACCTGGATGGACCAAGACACTATTGAAAGGGTCTGGTTCCCATCGTTTACGGGTGTGTCACATGGCCTCGTGAATCTTGAAGACAAAGAACATGAGGCTGTGACTGGGAAGGCCAGAGCCTGCAAGATCCTCACACATCCTGCTGAGGTGTCTGGGACTTATTTTCTGGCTGGCGGGGAGTCATTCATTAAGGTTCCTAAGCAGAAGAATGTCTTGATTAAGTTGCACTTAGATAACTTTATTGGCATTGCGAAATGTAGATTGAATAGAGGAGGGGTCGGGGGATCCGCTAGAAAGCTTCTGGGAAATTGCCACTCTGTTGGTGGCATTGTGATGATCTCATTTAGTAATCAGAAGTAACCTTTTGAATAGAGGACGTAAGAGAGAAATTGATTAGAAATATATAGCAAATTGAGGTTGAATCATTGACATTTGTACTGTCGCCCTTGTGTTTGCAGATGAGGACACTGACTCTTAGAAAGAACAAGTAATTTGCTTAAGATCACACACGGGGAACTGGTGTGTCCAGGTTCTGGGTACAGAGCCTGTATCCTTATTAACCCTTATTAGCTTTCCAGTACTCTTCTAAAAGAAAAGTGGGAAAGGACGTGAGAGGACAGTTCCACCCTAATCCAGCAGGGTTCTAAGGCACACAGACTGATCAGACTCCGTGTGGGAGGAAGGCTGGGAAGGATCATTTACAGGCAGAGCTTCAATTTTAAACTGGAATTTGAAAGGAGCGAGAAATTTTACTTGGTCGGAAAGTGGGTGAAAATGTTCTGGTGGGAAGAGAGGTCAGAGTGATAGAGGAGAGGTTTGAGGCAGTCAGACCTGGGATCGAGCTTGGGAACCCAATGTCCTCATGTAGGCCTCATAATAGGTTCTTGTAAAAATTAAGCAAGATGAAGAATCTGAAGCCTGGTAGGTGGCCAGAAAGTGTCAGGCCTTTTGCAGGTGGTTTGCTTTTGTGGTGTTCTGACTCCCAACTGAAACAGGAACTTGACAGCAGTGATAGTAACTCTTACTTATTTTTTTCTCCTTCCTCCTTTCCTTTCCTTTCCTTTTTCTTTTCCTTTTTCCTTTCCTTTCCTTTTTCCTTTCCTTTCCTTTCCTTTCTTCTTTTTTTTTTTTTTTTGAGACAAGGTCTCACTCTGTTCTCCAGGCTGGAGTGCAGTGGCGTGATCATGGCTCACTGCAGCCTCAACCTCCTGGGCTCAGGTGATCCTCCCACCTTAGCCTCTCCAGTAGCTGGGAGTACAGATGCGCACCGCCACACCTGGCCAATTTTTGCAGAGACAGGGTTTCACTATGTTGCCCAGGCTGGTCTTGAACTCCTGGCCTAACTGCCTCAGCCTGCCAAAGGACTGGGATTACAGGTGTGAGCCACTGCATCTGGCCTACTTATTTTCTTCTTTGTGAGCCTTGGCATCCGACAGTGTTAACATCTGAACACTCATCTTGAGACTAGTCCACATATATGGCGACCTTAAGTGTGAGTGGGAGGCTCAGGTTTCAACATAATAAAAGGCACACTGTAACAATGCATGTTCTTGGTGACATCATGAGCAAAATTGCTTTTTAGTGATCTTTTAGTCTTAGAACATAGCTACCACCCATGTGATGCTGTTCCAGTGGGAAAGTGCAACCCTCATTCCAGACCAGTTCCAGACCAGTTTAAAACCGGCATATGACACAGCATTGGTGACTGACTGGTTTCACTGCCCCCCAGGATCTGTGTGTAGCAGACACTGTGGTTGTTATCACAGTGCAGACGAAGGAGCAGCCAAGCCAGAGTCATTTTTTCCTGGGTGATCACAGCCACGTTCGTAGACCAGGACCATGTGAATTTGATTTTGTTTTTTGTTTTTTTTGTTTTGTTTTGTTTTGTTTGAGACAGAGTTTCACTCTGTCACCAGGCTGGAGTGCAGTGGCGTGATCTCGGCTCACTGCAACCTCCACCTTCTGGATTCAAGTGATTCTCCTGCCTCAGCCTCCCAAGTAGCTGGGACTACAGGCATGCACCACCACGCCCGGCTAATTTTTGTGTTTTTGGTAGAGATGGAGGTTTCACCATGTTGGCCAGGATGATCTCAATCTCTTGACCTTGTGATCCGTCTGCCTCAGCCTCCTAAAGTGCTGGGATTACAGGTGTGAACCTCCGCACCCAGCCAGTGAATTTGATTTTTGCATCTTTTAAATATTTTATCCTTTAAAAATAATTGAATTGCCCTGACACAACCAGCAGAAATTAGATGCTGCCTACGGGAAGTATTTTAATTTTGTGAACTTCTTTGCAGAACACTTGCTGAAATGGCAGCAGCCACATCCGTCCATGTGGTTGCAGTGATTGAACCCATCATTCAGCATGCCGACTGGTTCTTCCCTGAAGGTAATTCTCATTTCGGTTTCATTGACAACCAAAGCAATGTGATAATCGTGCAAAAAAGTCTTCTTAAAGAAGAAAATACATCTGTAATCCTTCTTCATGATTACATAATTGGTTTCACATTTTTCATGTTTCTTTCCAGCCTTTGTTCATTACATTTGTATTTTGACATATGGTAATCATATTGTATTGCCTTTCACTTAGTTTCACTAAAACATAGCCAGTCAGTGTACATTGAATACCCACTAGGTGCCATATGTTTGCTGGTGAAGCATACTGCCTTTCCTGGGGGAACTCTGGCCACTGGAGAAGACAGCCACATGAACAGATAAATTATAACACATGGTAAATTAGAAGATAGGTGGATGGAGAAAGATTTCACAAACTCAGGTGCTGGGAAAGGGAGCCAGAGATTGGTTTTTAGAAGAGGCGATGTTGAATATGCAGGAGTTTTTCACTTGGAAGAGGGCTTTTTGTTTCTCTAGCTAGATTATGGATTTGCCCATAGGTAGGAGATAAAGCAGAAAAGGTTGATCAGGGCCAGTTGGTGAAGGCCTGAGTTGGTTGTATCAGGGAATTAGTATTTCATCCTGTTGGCAATAGATTTTCAAACTAGGTTTGTTGCAGTCCTGGGATCCACAGAGGTTCCCATGGCCCCCTTTGGGGATGCTGGCCAGGCCAGTGTTAGAACTCTGGATCCCCCACACCTACTTCCCCCAGAGCGGCCCTGCTGCCATGTCCCGTGGGGTGCAAGCCCCACGATACCCATCTTTTCTTCACCTCTGTTTTGTCACCATCCAGAGTCACGCCTCATTCTTGTAGGTTGCCCCGGGAAGATGGGATGGATGAATGAATGCTAGCATTCTGCTCAAGATTTCCTTTGAGGAAATGAGTCTTGCAAAAACTGCTAGAGGCAGTATGAACTTGATGTTGCTGTTTTTTGTTTGGTTTTTTTTTTTTTTCCCGCAGTTGCAAGATTTAATAGAGTGAAAACAGAGCTGCCATACAAAGGGAGGGGACCCAAAGAGGGTAGCTGTTGCTGGCTCAAATGCCAGCAATGTTCATATCCTCATCATTGTCCCTCCCACTGTGCTCTCAGACAATAGATGATTGGCTATTTCTTTACCTCCTGTTTTTGCCTAATTAGCAAATTTTAGTGAGCTCTCTTTACTACCTGATTGGTCGGGTGTGAGCTAAGTTGCAAGCCCCATATTTAAAGGTAGATGCGGTCACCTTCCCAGCTAGGCTTAGGGATTCTTAGTCGGCCTAGGAAATCCAGCTAGTCCTCTCTCAGTCCCCCCTCTCAACCGGAAAACCCAAGTGCTGTTGGGGAGGTTGGCTGACGACCACTCTAACTGCTTTCTGCTGAATTGGGGCGTAGTAGGGGGTTGTGCAGTTGAGATTTCCTTGGGAGGGGTGCCTTCGATGTCATTAACTTGATGTTGCCTTGTATTTCTATTTTATATCAAAGTGTAAATATCTTTTTTTTTTTTTGAGACAGTCTTGCTCTGTCACCCAGGCTAGGGTGCAGTGGCAAGATCTCGGCCCACGGCAACCTCTGCCTCCCAAGTTCAAGCAGTTCTCCTGCCTCAGCCTCCTGAGTAGCTGGGATTACAGGCATACATCACCACGCCCAGCTAATTTTTTGTATTTTTAGTAGAGATGGGGTTTCACTTTCTTGGCCAGGCTGGTCTTGAACTCCTGACCTCAGGTGATCTGCCCGCCTCAGCCTCCCAAAGTGCTGGGATTGCAGTCGTGAGCCACCATGCCCAGCTAAATATCTCTTTGAATGATTCAAATAAGTGATCTGTGTTCATCATCCTCTTCTGCATTCTAGATTTGGTTTTTTTTCCACAAAGGAGAAAGCACAAAAGTTGTGTAACTTATACTCTGACCCACACTTCTTCCTCTGTCTTGTCCTCTTACGTTACTTCCCACTGGTTTGATGGACCATTCTTGTGACATGAGTGCCTGGAGCTTCCATTTTGAAATAGTGGGGACTGTGGACTGAAGAATGAGGTCCCCGTTCCAATGAGGGGTGTCCTAGAGCTCCCTCGCCTGCTGTGCTCCGTGTCTCATGCACTTGTTTATTTTTCCTCTTGCAGAGGTGGAATTTAATGTATCGGAAGCATTTGTACCTCTCACCACCCCGAATTCTAATCACTCTTCCCACACTGGAAACGACTCTGACTCGGGGACCCTGGAGAGGAAGCGGCCTGCTAGCATGGCGGTGATGGAAGGAGACTTGATGAAGAAGGAAAGGTATGATTCGACCGTTCACTTCCAAACCAGCAGTAAATATGTTGTTAGACCCATGGTATCTGGTATCGCTCAGTGGACTTGGGATTTGAGAGTGGTCCCCATCCACCTGTGGCTGATGGCATCCAGATAGTTTCTGTAATTCTGCTGTAGGTCATTCTAAGCACTGATCTCCCCGTAAAGTCAGTGTATAAAGCTTGTCAGTTAACCTTTCTTCCACGTGTATTCCAGCTTAACTTGGTGGTGTGCTTGGTAAACCCTGCAGTGGAACGGCATAATACACATGTTAAAATTGACCTAAATGTACTTGAGTGGGGGGAAATAGAAAGGGAAGTAAATTTGATAGTGTCGACTTTTGTCCAGAATTGAGTGTGAGAACACCCACCTGGCACAGTGAGTTGAGTGATTTGGTATTTAAGGAGACATATTTCTGGTATAATAATGGCCCCACATTGGAAGCCAACCACTGAATTTGATGTTCAGTGGGAGAAACCTCAGTATTTGCCACTTCTAGAAGAAAAAAAAATGGCAGTATTGAACTTAGTGAAAAGCAATGTGTCTCTATATACTCTTTTCTATGGGCAATTCATGGGATTTTCAAGGGTAATTAAAACTATTTGTGATTTGTACCTTTGATGCCAACCTGTCCCATGTGTGTGATGAAATGCCACTGTACTCACTAGGAATGCTAACAAGAGGCCTGTTGGAAGTAATATGTTTTTCTTGGTATATGAAACAATATTACTAGATATAGTTTTACATTAAAACAAAGTAACAAGCTCTTATTTTAATTGCTCAATCTTATAGTGAGGTGTGCTGTTTATTTGTTTCTTGTTCTTTGTTTTGCGTTTTTTACCCCTAGCAAAGGAGAATGCATTATTCTGTCCGTATTCTGTCCGTCCAAAATCCACATTTATTCTATGTGACATATTACCTCTCTGAACCCTCATTCGTACATTCAGTAGTATTTCCTGATAACAAACTCGACCCATAACAAAATTAGCTTTCATGTATTTTAAGTTACAGAAAACAGTGTATGAGTCTAGTTAGCACATGGCAGACAATTCTCAGTTACCTGCCTTGTGTATTCTCCCTGCCAGCTGACCCAGTGAGCACAAGCTCAGGAAGCCAGGTATCTTTTTACTTTCTGAACTGAAAGAAAAAGTTGCTAAGTTCATAGATCAATGGGCTTAAGTGAAAAGTCAGCCTGCCTTCCACCCTATCCTCCAGCCACGTCCAGCCACCATTCCCTTCCTCAAAGCAACAGTTTTTTCCAGTCTTGTTGTTTTTTGTTTTTTTGAGACAGGGTTATGTGCCCAGGCTGGAGTGCAGTGGTATGATCATGGCTCACAGCAGCCTTGACCTCCCGGGCTTAAGCAGCTCTCCCACCTCAGCCACTTGACAGGCGCGCACCACCTCACCCAGCTAATTTTCTAAAAAAAGTTTTTTGTAGAGACAGGGCCTCACAATGTTTCCCAGGCTGGTCTTGAATTTCCAAGCTAAAGCGATCCTCCCGCCTTGTCCTCCCAAAGTGCTGGGATTACAGGTGTGAGCCCCCGCGCCCGGCTTTCCCAGCCTTATGTGGCTTTCAGATGTAGTGTTTGCGTACGCACATCGGGTTGTTTCTACATCTCATCTCAGTTAAGAGGCAGTGTGGTGTGACAACCTTATACTACCATGGGTAGCCTTCTGGACTTCACTTCTGTTTCATTCCCCAAAAACAGATTTGAGATGGGAACTAGGAAGTATGGAAATGGGCCAGACGTGGTGACTTATACCTGTAATCCCAGCACTTTGAGAGACCAAAGCAGGAGGATTACTTGAGGCCAGGAGTTTGAGAGCCTGGGCAATGTAGTGAGACCCCGTCTCTTAAAAAAAAAAAATTTTTTTTTTTTTTTTTTTTTTTTTTTTGGCTGGCTGCGGTGGCTCACACCTGTAATCCCAGCACTTTGGGAGGCCGAGGCAGGCAGATCACAAAGTGAGGAGATTGAGACCATGCTGGCTAATGCAGTGAAACCCCATCTCTACTGAAAAATACAAAAAATTAGCCGGGCGTGGTGGTGGGCGCCTGTAGTCCCAGCTACTTGGGAGACTGAGGTAGGAGAATGGCGTGAACCCGGGAGGCGGAGCTTGCAGTGAGCCGAGATCGCGCCACTGCACTCCAACCTGGGTGACAGAGCAAGACTCCGTTTCAAAAAAAAAAAAATTTTTTAATATCCCAGTATGGTGATGTGTGCCAGTAGTCCAAGCTGCTCCAGAGGCTGAGGCTGGAGGATGGTTTGAGCCCAGGAATTTGACACTTTAGTGAGCTATGGTTGCTCCACTGGAGTGCCAGGCACTCCAGCCTGGGTGATGGAGTGAGACCTCGTGTCTAAAGGGGGAAACAAACAGAGGAAGTATGGGGATAAACACAGTAGCATGGTGTCATTCAAGGTGAGGCCTGCCTCTTTGCTTTTAGCTGCTCACACCCAAATTGATCAAAGACTTTGAACAGTACCAGGGTCATTGGCTTTGCTCGGGCTCAAAGCCAAGTGGCGTTGCTTGCCTTGGTATCAGGGGTGGCCATTAGTCTGGTTCTTGCCGCTTCACTGCATGCTGGGCAACTTGGGTGGCTGTCCACATGTGTGGTTTTAACCCATGTGGACCGATGGGCTTCTGTCTCAGTAGTCTGCTCGCATGGTGTGTTGACTGTTTCTTCTCTCTGTGTAGCTTTGGTGTGAAGCTTATGGACTTCCAGGCCCACCGGCGGGGTGGCACTCTAAATAGAAAGCACATATCCCCTGCTTTCCAGCCGCCACTCCCGCCCACAGATGGCAGCACCGTGGCGCCCGCTGGCCCAGAGCCCCCTCCCCAGAGCTCTAGGGCTGAAAGCAGCTCTGGGGGTGGGACTGTCCCCTCCTCTGCGGGCATACTGGAGCAGGGGCCGAGCCCAGGTGACGGCAGGTAAGGAGGCCGACTTCTGCTGGCAGTGGAGGCTGGACCCCCCAACCTACTTGCAGGTGGTGGCCTTTGGGCACGGCATCCACGGCCCAAAGAACTGCTCCAGCACGGAGTGAACAGATTTGCTTTCACTCCTCTGGTTGGCAAAAGACGGAAAAAAAGACTATGAATGGCTGGCTTCTTTTTATGTTTTCCAAAGAAAGCAACATTGGTTTGCGTTCTTTGCCACACTGCTTTGGTGCTGGAAACCGGAAGGCAGTGGGTGTCTCATAGTGTGTTAAGCCTCTGTCACCTGTTTGATGTACACTGTCAGCATTCATGTACTATCTGTTCGTTGTCATCCAGTGTGCTAACCAGGAAGCATTTGAATGTGGCAAGTTAGTTAAATTTTAGTATCCTGGGATTGATTCACTTGTTCATTGATTGATTCAGTCAGACAGATTTACCGAGTCACTGATATGTGCTGGCCACTGTGCTGGGCTCATGAGGTGATTAAGACTTCACTCCACACCCCCAGATTTCAGTCTTGTAGGGCAGTTGATCCATGAGTCCAAGGTGGAAAATAAGATGGTAGCTTTTCTTTTTTCTTTTCTTTTTTTTTCTGAGACTGCGTCTTGCTCTGTTGCCCAGGCTGGAGTGCAATGGCATGATCGTAGCTCACTGCACCCTCCGCCTCCTAGGCCCAAGCAATCCTCCTACCTAAGCCTCCCAAGTAGCTGGGATTACAGGTGCTTGTCACCATGCTCAGCTAATTTTTTTATTTTTTGTAAAGATGGGGTAAACATAGATGCCCTCGGTTGCCCAGGCTGATCTCGAACTCCTGGCCTCAAGTGATCTTCCTGCCTCAGCCTTCGAAAATGGTGGAATTACAGGCGTGAGCCACCATGCCTGGCTGGTAGATATTCTTAAAAGTCTCTTTTAGTTGCTTAACCTTTGGATTAGCCACCTGGAGTGGGCTGCAAATGGATAGCAACTTTTAAGAAAAGGCACCTTGAACTTGAGTTTGTTTTTGTTTTTGTTTTTGTTTTTTTGAGACAGAGTCCCACTCTGTCGCCTAGGCTGGAGTGCAACCAGATCTTGGGTCGCTGCAACCTCCCCCTCCTGGGTTCAAGTGATTCTCTTGCCTCAGCCTCCCAAGTAGCTAGGATTACAGGCACACACCACCATGCCCGGCTAATTTTTTTGTATCTTTAGTAGAGACAGGGTTTCACCATGTTGGTCAGGCTGGTCTCAAACTCCTGACCTCAGGTGATCCACCTGCCTCGGCCTCCCAAAATGCTGGGATTACAGGTGTGAGCCACCGTGCCCGGCCAGAACTTGAGATTTGTATTTAATTGACATTAATTCAGTTCTCCACACTGATCCAGGCAGATAACCACCAGCAGCTACTTCAGGTGGCATCCCTTGTGGTTTGGAACTGACCGCTGCTTAGCTCTGCACACGTGTGCCAAAATTTTTGTTGTCATGTGTTCTACATTGGCCATCCACAACACACTGAATGATCATATATGAAGTAAAATAAATGTGCACAGAACAAGGACAGGCCGTTTATCCACACGTTTATTTCCCACGCAGAGTGATGAATTTGCCTTGGAAGAACTCCTTTCTCATCGTCCTTGGGATGAGCAAGGGAGAGCCTTGTTGTGTGTGAAGCTGCTCATGAGATAGGAATCTTGTTTCACCATTTAAACTGAATGCCGAATGCTCTGTGCATTCCTGAATTCCATTTTCCTCACCTTGGGAAAGTTTACTTTGGCGTTAAAAAAAATTAAGGCTTCAGACTTCACGGGGCTTCCCATGCACGTCATAGGCTCCACGTTAGCTTGTCAATAATTGTGCCCCATGTGTATACTTGTTTTGGTTTAAATTATTTTGTTTGAAGGAAAAAAGTCTAAGCGAATTCACTTATTTTCTTTTTCTTGTTTTTGTTTTTTATTTTTATTTATTTATTTTTTTGAGATGAAGTCTCACTCTGTTGCCCAGGCTGGAAAGCAGTGGTGCAGTCTCAGCTCACTGCAACCTCCGCCTCCTGGGTTCAAATGATTCTTCTGCCTCAGCCTCCGGTGTAGCTGGAATTACAGGCACGAACCACAATGCCCGGCTAATTTTTGTGTTTTCAGTAGAGATGGGGTTTCACCATGTTTGCCAGACTGGTCGCGATCTCCTGACCTCAAGTGATCCACCCACCTTGGCCTCCCAAAGTGCTGGGATTACAGGCGTGAGCTACTGCCCCGGCCTGTTTTTTGTTTTGTTTTTTCTTTTTCAGACAGGGTCTTGCTCTGTCACCCACACTGGAGGGCAGTGGTGTGATCATGGCTCACTACAGCCTTTTAATCTCCCAGGCTCAAGCAATGTTCCCACCTCAGCCTCCCAGCTGGGACTATACTCGTGCACCCCCATGCCCTGCTAATTTTTAAAATTTTTTGTAGAGACAAAGTCTCACTGTGTTCCCCAGGCTGGTCTTGAATCCTGGTCTCAAGCAATCCTCCCTCCTCCGCCTGCCAAAGTGCTGGGATTACAGGCATGAGCCACCACGCCCAGCCAATTTACAAATTTTCATTTCCTTGTGACATTCAATTTGTTTAATCAAGGCTAAATGTGTTAAGACAATAATTAGTCTTAATGCAGAAGGACAAATGGAATGTCAGTCATTTTGCTTTTTTTTTTTTTGAGACAGGATCTCGCTCTGTCCCCTAGGCTGGAGTGCAGTGACATGATCTTGACTCATGGCAACCTCCACCTCCTGGGTTCAAGTGATTCTCCCACCTCAGCCTCCAGAGTAGCTGGGACTACAGGCATGAGCCACCACACCTGGCTAATATTTGCATTTTTAGTAGAGACAGGGTTTCACCATGTTGGCCAGGCTGGTCTCGAACTCCTGACCTCAAGTGATCCACCCACCTCAGCCTCCCAAAGTGCTGGCATTATAGGTATGAGTCACTGTGCCTGGCCTGCTCTTTGTTTTTTTATACTGTATTCTGTAGGTATTTTAATGTACATTGCACTAATGTTATTCACTCTTTGGTGACCTTGACAAAATGGAGCTTTAATGTTTAGTATAAAAAGTTCTGGGCCAGGAAACAGGAAGCGTGAGTTCTGATCTCTATCCTGCTGCTACCAACTCTGGACTTCGAGTAGTCATTTAGCCTCCGAGTTCTCCTTCAGTTCAAGTTATTGATAATAATCAAGCCTTTTATCATTTAGAGTCTTATTTTACCGTGGCTTTTGCTTAGTTTTGTATAGTATATATGTCAGCATCTAAAAGCCCGTTCGTGATTGTACTAGTACTGCCCAATTTAAGTCCAAACACAGTAGAGCTGAAAACTCCGCATTGGTTGCTTTGAAATGATCTCTCTCATGATACTGGAGTGGCAGAGTCGTTGGAGTCCAGTCTGATGCAATGAATCTCATAAAATAAATAGTCCTATAGTCCCAGCTACTCAGGATGCTGAGGCAGGAGGATTGCTTGAGTCCGGAAATTTGAGACCAACCTGGGCAACATAGCAAGATCCCATCTGTTAAAAAAAAATGACACCAAGTATACGTTAGCTCTTTATATGGCACCAAGTAAACACTAGCTTTATAAGCCCAGTGCGAGCTAGTTAGAATTTCAGATCCTTGTCCTTCCTGCCGAAGTGAAAACTCTGCTTGGAATCTTGTGTTTTATGTGCAGTATGTTCAGATTTTCTAGCTGGGATTGTCTGACGTCTAACTGGACTTTTACTCCTCTTAGTCCTCCCAAACCCAAGGACCCTGTGTCTGCAGCTGCGCCAGCACCAGGGAGAAACAACAGTCAGATAGCCTCTGGCCAAAACCAGGCCCAGGCAGCTGCCAGCTCCCACCAGCTCTCCCTGGGCCCACCTCACAGTGCTGCGGGGCCCAGCCCGCATACTCTGCGCCGAGGTAAGCAGCCACCCTCCTCCTTGTCCTCAGGGAAGGTTGTGCAGACCTCTGTAAATTAGCGCAAGGATTCAGATGGTGAGGCTTGTGGCCAGATCTTTTCTGTGTCTGTTGTAAAATGGCAAGCAGAAAATTCAGTCATTCAAGAGAGGTCATTAAAGAAAAAGGAAAAAATCGAGAACAGAAAAACAGACATTTAGCTTTTCCTTAGGCGTGACAAAGCTTAACAAACAAAAAGTCCATTCTGCAGAAATGCTCCCAGTTTTCCTGGTGTCCCAAGCCCTCACTCTGTCTGGAGACTACCACGGCCTCTGTACTTCTCACTCTGTCTGGAGACTACCACGGCCTCTGTACTTCTTAGCTTTGTGGGTCTGGGAGCCACTGTTGCCTCAGAATTGGGGTGAGAGCTTTCTAGGTCCTGATTAACAGAATGTGAACTGCTCCCACCTGTCTCCCCTGCAGTCCTCCAACCAGCAGCCAGGGGAATTGCTTTAAACCTCCAAGCAGATCATGTCATCTGTTGGTTAAACTCTTCAGTGGCTTCCATGCAAACTTCTCACCCTGGATTCTCTGCGTGCTGGTGGGGCCTACCTCTGAGCCCAGAGCTTACACTACCCCCTCTCAACACACTCTGCTGTTGGTTCTTTGAATGAAGTAAGCTCATCCCCTCCTTAGCGCTTCCAGAACATACTGTCCCATATCTTCACATGGTTTCTTCTTAACATTCAGGTCTCACCTCAAAAATCACTTCTTCCGGCTGGGTATGGTGGCTCACAGCTATAATCCCAGCAGTTTGGGAGGCTGAGGCAGGAAGATCGCTTGAGGCCAGGAGTTGGAGACCAATCTGGTCAATATAGTGAGAGCCCACCTCTACAAAAAATTTTTTAAAAATTAACTGGGTGTGGTGACACACACCTATAGTCCCAGCTACTCAGGAGGCTGAGGCAGGAGGATCTCATGAGCCCAGGAGGTCGAGCCTGCAGTGAGCTATGATTGCACCACCACACTCCAGCCTGGACAACAGAGTGAGACCCCATCTCTAAAATAAAAAAGAGAGGCCAGGCGCAGTGGCTCACACCAGTAATCCTAGCACTTTGGGAGGCTGGGGTGGGCGGATCGCTTGAGCCAGGAGTTCAAGACCAGCCTGACCAACGTGTTGAAACCCCATCTCTACTAAAAAGACAAAAATTAGCCGGGCATGGTGCTGCACGCCTGTGGTCCCAACTAAAGAGGCTGAGGCAGGAGAATCGCTTGGACCTGGGAGGCAGAGGTTGCAGTGAGCCAAGATTGTGCCACTGTACCCCAGCCTGGCCAACAGAGCAAGACTCCATCTCAAAAAAAAAAAAAAGGATTAAATTCACTGTGTCTGTCTGTGAAAGCATGGTCTTTATAAAGCACGACAGAAATGTTAGTGGCATTTCTACGAATTATAGGCAGGGAGGCAGATTCGGGTCCACTTCTTGGTTGCAGACCCCCACTTTATCCTTCTTAAGGCTGTCTCTCTGGGCCACCGTCATCAGGATCTCAGCTGATCCTTCAGGGAAGTTAGTCTTCTGTACCTAGATTCCAGGTGTGACTCTGGTTTTGGGTTAAGAAGACTCTTTTCCTCACAGCCACATTCGGAGTCTTTCCTGCTTCCCGAAATCACAGCTCTCAGGCTTCTTTGCAGGACCGGTTTGATTCTTTTTGCCTTACCCACCCCCTGCGCCTCTGAGGTGGTCTCAGACAAGGCCTCCCTTTCTCCCAGCCCCCTTCCCTGGACACTCTGCTCCCATGCTCCCGCTCCTCATCCTCTTCACACCCTTAAATGTCAGGAACGAACTTTTATTCAGTGAATTTACAATTATTATTGCTTAGAACAGAAAACTAGACTTTTTTTTAAAATGCTAATGGCATTCCGGAGTACAGATAATGTAAACTGGTTGGTGGTTTCTGAGTTCCAGGGTTGAAAGTTCCAGACCAGTGTAGCAGAGTACACTTTATTTTTTCTTCCTTTTTTTTCCTTCCTTTTTTTTTTTTTTTCCTTTCTTATGTTTTTTAGAGGCAGGGTCTTATTCTGTCACCCATGCTGGAATGCAGTGGCGTGATAATAGCTGACTGCGTCCTTCAGCCACTGGACTCAAGTGATCCTCCCACTTTGGCCCCTCAAAGTGCTGGTACCACAAGCACATGCCACCATGCCTGGCCACTTTGTTTATTTGTTTGTAGAGTCAGGATCTCACTGTGTTGCCCAGGCTGGTCTTGAGTGATCTTCCTGCCTCAGCCAGTCAGAGTGCTGGGATTGCAGGCATGAGCCACCAAGACTTTACCCTTTTTAATCCTGAATTCTGGGACCTGTAAACAGGCAGCCAAGGAATAGAGGAAGGAGGATGAGGAAAAAGCATTCAGGGAGTCCGCATGTCACGGGCAGGAGTCTCTGTTCTGCCCCTTACTAGCTGTGTGGCCTATTACCAAACACTGGCCCTATTCAGGCCTCAGTTTTCTTCTCTGTGAAAATGGCGATAACAGAGCTTGCCCTGCAATGAGCTTATGAGACTTGAATGAGATCATTTATATAAATTATAATGTGCATAATTTATATAAAAGGCCTTACTTGGTACTGGTGATGTGTGAACAGTGATACATGTTCATTTCTTTCCTTCATTTCCTTCTCTTTTTTCTTGGGGAACCAGTAGGATCTTAGCAGAGTTTGAAAAAGGCTAAAGTCTCTCCTTTCCCCCTACCCCTCCCAGCCCAAAACCAGAGCCCCAGATCTGTCGTTTTCCCTCCTGCCCTCCTCAGTACCAGGTTCCCATCCCTGAGCTCAGCTGGTATAGGGAGGAGAGTGATGTGACTCAGTTCTCTTTAGAGAAATAATTCTAAGGCAACTCTTCCATATTTATTCATGCTTTTGTCCAGGACATGTCTGTTAACTCAGATGGTTCCGGAACTGGTAGAAGTTCTGTTATTAAGACCTGGTCAAACCAATCAAGCTCTCAAGGAGAAGGTGGCGTGGGGTCAGGGGTCATGTTATGTCGGGTGAACCAGTCCTGCTTGGTGGTCCCTCCTGGCTGTTCTTGCCTCTTTCTGTGTCTTCCCATGGGGACCTAACGAGGAGGCTGCTAAGCGGGCTGAGGGCAGCACTTCCGTGTTACTCGGGTGGCCTCTGTTAACAGTTTCCTTCTTGTTGAATTTTCAAAACGATAGACCTTTAAAGACCTTTCAAACGTGCAGAATGTACTTAATTTTTAAAATAAACTTATTAGTTTGGAGTAATTTTGAATGGAAAAGTTGCGAAGATAATGCTGAGAGTTCCTGTATGCCCCTTACTCAGTTTCCCCTGTTGTTAATGTGTTACATGACCATGGTACTTTTACCCCAGCTCAGAAATCAACATGGGGCCAGTCTCCCCACCCTGCCCCCGCTTTTTTTTTTTTTTTTTTTTTTAAATGGTCTCGCTCTGTTGCCCAGGCTGGAGTTGAGTGATGTGATTACAGCTCAATGCAGCCTTGGACTTCCCGGGCTCACGTCATCCTCCCACCTCAGCCTCATGAGTAGCTGGGATTACAGGCACACACCACCACTCCCAGCTAATTTTTTTATTTTTTGTGGAGATGGAGTTTTGCCGCGTTGCCCAGGCTGGCCTTGAACTCCTGCGCTAAAGTGATCTGCCTGCTTTGGCCTCCCAGAGTGCTGAGATTACAGGCGTGCAGCCACTGCACCTTGCGCTTCATTACCATTAACTAGACTCCACATTTTATTCAGATTTCCCTAGTTTTTCCACTCATGTCCATTTTCTGTCCCAGGATCTCATCCAGGAGCCCACATCGCATGTAGTCATCGTATCTTCTTTTTTTTTTTTTTGAGACGGAGTCTCGCTCTGTCGCCGGGGCTGGAGTGCAGTGGCCGGATCTCAGCTCATTGCAAGCTCCGCCTCCCGGGTTCACGCCATTCTCCTGCCTCAGCCTCCCAAGTAGCTGGGACTACAGGCGCCCGCCACCTCGCCCGGCTAGTTTTTTTTATTTTTTAGTAGAGACAGGGTTTCACCATGTTAGCCAGGATAGTCTTGATCTCCTGACCTCGTGATCCGCCCTGTCTCGGCCTCCCAAATCGTATCTTCTTAGTCTCCTTCGGTCTGTGACACGTTCTCCATCTTTCTGTGCTTTCCTATGGCCTTGACGGTTTTGGAGAGTACTGGTCAGGCCTTTTGAAGAAAGGCCCTCAATTTGTGTTTGTCAGATGTTCTTCTGATGGTTAGACCAGGGTTATGGGTTTTGGGGAGGAAGACACAGTGTGGTGCCCTCCTGACCACCTCTCATCAGAGGCACATGATGCTGTGGTTTATTATTGGCGGGGTTAAATTTGGGCTCCTGGCCAGGGTGGTGGTGGTTGCTGCCTCACTGTTCCTACTGAAAGGTGTTTTTTCTCTCTTTGTGCAGCCGTTAAGAAACCCGCTCCAGCACCCCCGAAACCAGGCAACCCACCTCCTGGCCACCCCGGGGGCCAGAGTTCTTCAGGAACATCTCAGCATCCACCCAGTCTGTCACCAAAGCCACCCACCCGAAGCCCCTCTCCTCCCACTCAGCACACGGGCCAGCCTCCAGGCCAGCCCTCCGCCCCCTCCCAGCTCTCAGCACCCCGGAGGTACTCCAGCAGCCTGTCTCCAATCCAAGCTCCCAATCACCCGCCGCCACAGCCCCCTACGCAGGCCACGCCGCTGATGCACACCAAGCCCAATAGCCAGGGCCCTCCCAACCCCATGACATTGCCCAGTGAGCATGGACTTGAGCAGCCATCTCACACCCCTCCCCAAACTCCAACGCCCCCCAGTACTCCGCCCCTAGGAAAACAGAACCCCAGCCTGCCAGCTTCTCAGACCCTGGCGGGGGGTAACCTTGAGACTGCACAGCCACATGCTGGAACCTTACCGAGACCGAGACCAGTACCAAAGCCAAGGAACCGGCCCAGCGTGCCCCCACCCCCTCATCCTCCTGGTGTCCACTCAGCTGGGGACAGCAGCCTCACCAACGCAGCACCGACAGCTTCCAAGATAGTAACGGGTAAGTAGGACATCAATGCCCGTATTTCCCTGTCTGCTCTACATTGCTTTTGTACTACTACATTTTATTTAAGCTTTGATTTATACCAGGCATCAGCAAACTGCACCTGCAAGCCAAACCTGTCCTGCAGCCAGTTTTTGTCATTAAAGTTTTATTGGAACACAGCTACAGCCATTTGTTAACATATTGTCTGTGCCTGCATTGGTGCTAAAACAGCGGAGTTGGATCGTCGTGACCAGAGATCACATGGCCCACAAAGTTGGAAACATTTACTACCTGGTCCTTTACGTTTGCCAAGCCCTGACTTACAGTTGCTTGTGTGTTTAAGACCTATGTACGTTTACATTTTTCTAAACATAATGACTTTTAATCCAGGTGGAAAGTCTTTTACAACACGAACATGAACTTTATTTCTTAGTGAATTCCTCATTAAAATGCTTAAACAGTACTTCTAAGTACTTCTAAGGGTAAAAATGTTCATATTAAGTACAGAATTTCAGGTATAACTTTAAAAAACATGATTTATGCCAAATTGAATGCTCCAAAAGGGAGATCTCAGGGTACAGTCATATCAGGGTGCTGGCCTCTAATGGCTTGGGAGGGAAGAATGAAGAGTTTCCTATAGACCCAGTGGGAACCTGTTTTGAAGTGGTGGTGATTGTACAGGTTTTAGTGGACTACCTAATCGCATATTTTTAATAGTCTAGAACATGACCATTTTATTTAAGATTTCAAAAATATATCCATCCCAAATGCTCTAATTTATTATTAAATTTAAGGATGGATATGGGGTTTTCTACTGTGTTTTAAAAAATGGTAATTAGGGACCTCAAATAATTTCTTACAGCAGCCCAGTTTAAATTGTTCTAAGTGGAGGCACTTTTGGAAAAGAAGCTGAAGTATACCCCTGGGCTTTCCAGGCATATTGAGTGACTTTGCAGCTAAAAATGTGCCAGAGGTTTCCATTAATCCAAAGGGTGATGGTTAACTGATTCTAACAATATATTTTAATAACTTTTTTCAGGAATTTAATACATAATTTGCACATGTTATAAATGGTTAATAACTTTTTTTCTGATGACATCAGAGCTTTTATTTTGAAAACAACACAGCCATGTTGGTTTGTTTGTTTGTTTCCCAATAGATGCCCTTCCTCGTGCCCGCACAGGTGGGGAAGGTGTCCAGGACTAAGGTCTGTAACGGCCTGAGCAGCTTGCCCCACAGCTCCACATGCTCCTGCGTAGCCATGTTTTGCATATGTGCTTTTGACTGTGTACTCAGGAGCAACCTTTAGACCCTGTGCCCCGACAGCCAATGGGCCATCCTTTCTGTAGCATATAGACTTTTCTTTATTTTTATCAGAAGCACTTTGAGCTGCAGTGCTTCAGATTCAAGGAGTAGATGTCAGTAGATCAAGAGCCTGATTTTAAGCTGCTTTTGAAGAGTATCTTCTTTCTTAGGGGCCAGGCACAGTGGCTGGTGCCTGTAGTCCCAGTACTTTGAGTGGCTGAGGCAGGAGGATGGCTTGAGCCCAGGAGTTCGAGACTGCAGTGGTAGTGATTGTGTCACTGCTCGCTGCATTCCAGTCTGCATGACAGAGTGAGACCCTGTCTCTTTAAAAAAAAAAAAAAAAAAAAAAGTAATATCTTTTGTCTTTTTGGTGAGCCTCTTACCAGCAGTCTACTCTTCCCAGTGTGACTTACCTGTCACTGTTGGGCTCACCAACATCCAACCAAAGAGGACCCGGGCGCCGTCAGCACGGGAGGAGATTGTGTCCTTTGTGTCTTGAGCTTTAATTTTAAATTTTTGTATCTTAAGTGCAAGTTAACTGCATGGAGCTTCTTAATTTGATATTTTAAATTCTCAAGGCCAAAAAATTAAAAAAATCTTCCCCCAAATACCCTACACAGAATTCTTTTAAATTCCTTTGCATTCTAGCATGCTTCCATTTTGCTTTATTAAACCATACGAACTTTTTAAAAGGCACTGTGAGCTCATCTAAGTCTGCCGCTGGGTCTACATGTGGACAGCATAAGGCCCTCATTATGTGTATAGCTGCTTTAATCAGCTGACCTGAGCCTTACGCCTACTGTGGGGCCCTTAGCCGGAGTGCTCACAGCTTAGGTCTGAGTAAGACTTTCTGTAGGAACCAGAAGTGGAAAACCAGAGCGTAGCCTTCAAAACAGGGAGGAGGCCCAGGCATGATTCCACAGTTTCATGCTTGTGACACACCAAAATGTTATTCTCAGATATTTCCTTCTTTTTAAATGAAAGATTCCAAACCAGAATTATGCCTATTCTTTAATACCATTGTTACCTGGGGTATATTTATTCCATAAGTTTACTTTATTGATCTGCTATAACATTGTAATATACTGCTGTAATTATTACATAAGTGAAATTTTACATTAAAAGTATGTTTCCCTAAGATATTAGCTATTTAAAAACCAATCTATGCTATGAATTCTCCTAACTCAAGAAATTCCAGGTCACCACAGTTATCTTTATATTACCGAATTAAGCTGTACTATCTTAAAATCCCCTGGCCTGCCATTGAAAGTACACAGAAGGCCAACATTTAGAATTTTTGAATCTGCTAGTGTTGATCATACTGCTATTAACCATTCTTGGCTATAGCCATTAGGTTTTTCAAGGAGGAAAAAATTATAACTTCCTTGGACAGGATGGTCCTTCATTATGACATAATGTTTTCACTTAGAAAACTTTAGATGGACAAATTCCTGAAAACAGGTTATTCCTTTAGAATCGGATTAAGTTAGAGTTTTAAAGCGTTGGGTTAAGGCTAATGGGATTAATATAAACTCTTGGGGGAGATTATTGTTGCCAAGCAGGTTTGGCAGCCGACTTCTCACAGCTCAGCACCAGCACTGGAGGATGCCGGGATTCTGGTGTCATGTTGAGTCGCCTGTGAATTGTGACTGTAGAGAGCAGTAAGAGTTTTAATTCCCGTGGAAAAGAGTTTACATCTTGCTACTTTTGAAGTAATAGATTTTAGCAAAGAGTATTCTAATTTAAACGTTTTATTAAATAATTTAGATGTATGACCTGCCATATTCAGTAAGAACTGAGATTGGAATATTTAATGGTAAGGAAAAGGCACCTGATTGGCCAATGCATTTTTGCTACTTGATGATCATGTTTGTGCACTCACGCCTGTTACTAACCGGCCACCCTAACCCTGCCTGCTTGCGTCCCTACTAATAGTGCATGCACTGAAGGCCTGGCTTTGTTGGTGCTTGCTGCAATCATTTGGAATACTAAGTGTGTGCCCAGATGTGGAACAGGTGGCCACAGGGCTGACCTTTTACTTCTTTAATTTCCGTTCTTTTCCGTATTAGGCAAACTTGAGGTATAGTAGAAAGAACACACATCATGGAGTTGGACCTGACTGAGTTAGAATTTCAGCTCTTAGTATAACATAGGCCAGGCACAACCTGGCTATCTGTAAAGTGGTGACATCTGTCTAAATTGTTAGGAAGTCCAAGGTTATTTTGATAGCCAGTTACAGTTCTTAATATGCAGTGGATCTAAATGAAGGCTAGCTATTTATCTTTTTTTTTTTTTTTTTTTTTTTTGAGGTGGAGTCTCGCTCTGTCGCCCAGGCTGGTGTGCAATGGCGCGATCTTGGCTCACTACAAGCTCCGCCTCCCAGGTTAAAGCGCTTCTCCTGCCTCAGCCTCCTGAGTACCTGGGATTATAGGTTCCTGCCACCTCATCTGACTATTTTTTTATTTTTAGTGGAGAGGGGGCTTCACCATGTTGGCCAGGCTGGGCTCCAACTCCTGACCTTAGGTGATCCGGCTACCTCAACCTCCCAAAGTGCTGGGATTATAGGCATGAGCCACTGTGCCTGGCCTGCTATTTATCATTTTTGTCTAGAAGAAACTAGTTTTAATCAGATTTCTATGTTAGATTCACATGTCAGGATTTTAAAAACTCAAACGTCCGCATCTAGCCTACTAGGACCCAAACAGAGGAGACCGGGGACGGGACCCAGGTATCCATATTTTGATTCTGATGCACCACTTGTTTTTTTGAATCTCAGTTCTTTCATGGGTTAAAAAGACAATGCTCTGCAGAAGGAGTTAACAAGTACATTCGTATAATTTAGTGAGCCTGAGACTGTGAGGCATTAGTCCACTGTACCACAGATAGACCAAATGACTCACATAGTAGCCATAAGCCTAGACACTTTGCTGGCTAATTTCATAGTGTTTGCTTTTTAAACTCTCACCCTTCTTATGTCATGGAAGTAATGCCTTTTTAAAAATAAGCATGAGCCAGGGCATGGTGGCTCATGTCTGTAATCCCATCACTTTGGGAGGAGGTGGGTGGATCACTTGAGGTCAGGAGTTCAAGACCAGCCTGGCCAACATGGAGAAACCCTGTCTCTACTGAAAATATAAAAAGTTAGCTGGGCGTCGTGGTGGGTGCCTGTAATCCCAGCTACTTGGGAGGCCAAGGCAGGAGAACTGCTTGAACCTGGGAGGTGGAGGTTGCAGTGAGCTGAGATCGCACCACTGCACTCCAGCCTGGGTGACAGAATGAGACTCTGTCTCAGATAAATAAAAATAAGCATGGATATTAAAACTCTTGAGAAATGGAAATAATAAGAAATCAACTGTAGCCATACAATTGAAAAAGTCTGCCATTGATATTCTTCTTTTTATTATTATTATTATTTTTGATACAGAGTCTCCCTCTGTTCCCTGGGCTGTAGTGCAGTGGTGCAATCTCGTCTCACTGCAAGCTCCGCCTCCCGGGTTCACACCATTCTCCTGCCTCAGCCTCCCGAGTAGTTGGGACTACTGGCACCCGCCACCACGCCCAGCTAATTTTTTGTATTTTTAGTAGAGACAGGGTTTCACCATGTTAGCCAAGATGGTCTCCATCTCCTGACCTCATGATCTGCCCACCTCGGCCTCCCAAAGTGCTGGCATTACAGGTGTGAGCCACTGCGCCTGCCCCTTTTTTCTTTTAGTTTTTCTAAAAAGGAGGTACATGAGCATAATTATTTGACATAGATTTGAATCATTTTATTTTACTTTACATCATATGCTCGTTCTCATATGATAATATAATTTTTAGAACCATGGTTTTTTTGTTTGTTTTTTGTTTTGAGACGGAGTCTTGCTCTGTCGCCCAGGCTGGAGTGCGGTGGTTTGAACTCAGCTCACCGCAAGCTCCGCCTCCCGGGTACACGCCAGTCTCCTGTCTCAGCCTCCTGAGTAACTGGGACTACAGGCGCCCGCCACAATGCCCAGCTAATTTTTGTATTTTTAATAGAGACGGGGTTTCACCATGTTAGCCAGGATGGTCTCGATCTCTTGACCTCATGATCTGCCCACCTCAGCCTTCCAAAGTGCTGGGATTACAGGCATGAGCCACTGCGCCCAGCCTGGAACCATGTTTTTCAGTGACTACATAATGTTTCATCAACCAGATGTATTATTACTCTTAGTTGGATATTTAAGTGGCTTCTATTTCTACTTGCAGTTGATTTTTAATAAGTAGATAATCAGAATTGTGTCAAGATAACATCCAGTGAGACTTGAACAGAATCACTCCTGAATAGTTGACTCAAAGTCGCTCATAGCCCTGGAAAACTGACCTGAAGTCATCAGCTCCTGATAAAATTACACAATTCTACTTAGACCAAAGAGCATCAAAGCCAGATTGGTTGGACTGTCATTCTGTTTATTTATTTTATGTATTTTTCGAGACAGTCTTGCTCTGTCGCCTACTTTGGAGTGCAGTGGTGCAATCTTGGCACACTGCAACCCCTGCCTCTCTGGTTTAAGCAGTTCTCTTGCCTCAGCCTCCCAAATAGCTGGGATTATAGGTAGGTGTGGCAGCACCTGGCTGATTTTTGTGTTTTTAGTAGAGACGGGGTTTCGCCATATTGGCCAGGCTGGTCTCGACTCATGGCCTCAAATGATCCACTCACTTCTGCCTCCCAAGGTGCTGGGATTACAGGCATGAGCCACCGCTGCCTGGCTCCATCATTCTTAATCACCCTAACATTTTCCCTCTTTCCCAAAAGAGTTGTGTATATCCTTGGGTGTGGATCCTGAAAGTGAAGACATTATCTGAAGAAATAATGGTTTGGGTCTTAAACACTCTGGTTGGAGCTAAGTTTATATGACAGGTATTATATTGTAAAAAGGAGAAAAAGGTTATTTTAGAAAGACACCTGTTAGAACCTGCTTTTTGTTTGTTTGTTTGTTTGTTAGTCTTACCCTGTTGCTCAAACTGGAATGCAGTGATACGACCTCAGCTCACTGCAGCCTCCACCTCCCAGGCTCAAGCCTCCTGAGTAGCTCAGCCTCCAAAGTCCTGGGATTACAGGCATGAGCCACCACACCCAGCCAGAACCTACTTTTTAAAAGCACCCTAAACCTCTTTGGTTGTGAATTTATATATTCTCTGCCTTCCAAGGGCCGGTCTTTGAGGATATTGCTTGGAACTAAGTTCATACAGTAGATATTTTATTTAAAAACAAAAACAGAACAGAAAAGAGACCTCCAATAAAAGGTTTCTTTTTTTGTTTGGTTATTTGCTTTTTTTAATTTTGAAATATAATACTTGTTATGTAAACTTAGCTCCAAGCAGTATGCTCAAAGACCAGCCCTTCTTGGAATGCAAATAATGCATAAATTCCTAGAGAAGTTTAGCGGTGTTTAAAGAAAACCAGGTTCTTACAGGTGTCTTTCTAAAATAACCTTTATCTCTTTTTTACAACAGTCAACCAGAGTGTTTAAGACTCAAACCGTTAACTGGTGAAGGAAGGCATTCCCTGATACCCTAGGTCTGAGAAGAGGGATGGGTGGTGGAGAGGGGGAGGGAGTTTATTCGCCCTGTAATTGTGCCTGCACCACTTACTTTCAAGGGCATGTTTGGATCTGTTACTTGTCGAAGTGGCTATCAGAATCACCTTGGACTTCTTGAAGGGTGGGTTCACAACCAAAAGCACGTATTCAAAATTGTTGAAGTAATAAGTAAATCTTCTAGAACCATACCCTTAGTGATAACATTCCACTTCCAGCTGTTAAATATCCACTTCTGTTTCCTGGATAAGATACTCAGTTCAGGAAGGAACCTGGTTACATTTGTCAGAGCCCCAAATCTGTGATGAACTATATCAAGTTCTGCCTTTGGGCTGAGGCTGGTACTGGAGGTCATCCCCTATTTCTTTCTCTTTTTTTTTTTTTTTTTTTTAAAGAGATAGGTTCTTGCTCTGTTGCCCAGGCTAGAGTGCAGCGGTGTGATTATAGCCCACTGCAGCCTTGACCTCCTGGGCTCAAGCGATCCTCCGAAGTACCTGGAAGGTGGGACTAGAGGCATGCGCCACCACACCCGGCTAATTTTTGTATTTTTCTCATAGAGATGGAGTCTCGTGTTGTTGCCTGGACCGGTCTCGAACTTCTGGGCTCACACCATCATCCCACCATGCCCAGCCTATTTTGTTTTTTTAAGAACAGTATCTTTTGTATGAACTTAGCTCCAAGCATATGCTCAGAAACCAGCCCTTCTTGGGGTGCAGTTAATATACGAGTTCATAGCCAGAAAGATTTAGAGGTATTTCAGGCAAACCAGGTTCTTACAGGTGTCTTTCTGAAATAACCATTTTCTCCTTTTTACAACAAACCGGAGTGTTTAAGACTGAAACAATGATCTCAGATAATGTCTTTGAGGACCTTCACCCAAGGATTTACACACTCCTCTGGGGAGGAGGGAAAATGTAATGTGAAGAGCCAGACTGCAACTCATCTGGCTTTGATCCTCTTTGGTCCCCCCTGGCTGTGTCACCTTGAGCAGGGAATAGAGCCTCTTGAGTCTCCCTCTCTTATTTCTGCTGCCTTAGGATTAGTTAGTAGGGGTTCAGTGAGACGATGTAATAAAGTATGGGTGTATAGTACACTCTCGGTTGTAAGTGCTCTATAGTAATGTCAGCTACCGAGGCTGGGCATGGTGGCTCATGCTGGTAATCCCAGCACTTTGGGAAGCTGAGGTGGGAGGATCGCTTGAGGCCAAGAGTTCGAGACCAGCCCAGTCAACATGGTGAAACCCTGTCTCTTACCAAAAATACAAAAAATTAGCCAGGCATGGTGGCGTATGCTTGTAGTCCTAGCTACTCGGGAGGCTGAGGTGGGAGGATCGCTTGAGCCTGGGAGGTGGAGGCTGCAGTGATCTGAGATTGCACGACTGCACTCCAGCCTGGGCAACAGAGCAAGACCCTATCTCAAAAAAAAATTTTTTTTTTTAATGTTAGCTACTGTGATGAAGTCTCTTTCTGAAAACTAGTTCTGTACAAGTTGCTGTAATTCTTTCTACTTTTTGTGTGTAAACAAAGTCATTCTTTCAGGGATGATTCATGTAGGAATAGAGAGGGGCTGGGGAAACCAGATGGGGCAGGTGGGAGGCAGAGTAAGGGATTTCCTTTACACCCCAACATTTTTCCCCTCAAATAAATAATGTGTGTGGATCATAAATAGAAAAATTTAGAAAGGCATAAATCTAAAAATTATATATATGTGATGTATAAGAAAAAGAGAGCAGCTGTGGAAGGGCTTCGTGGCTGATAGGCGTTAACTTGCATGTGAACACAGATATTAACAAGTGGAAATCTCATCCGTATGCACAGTGCCTTTGCATCATGCGTTCCCCGCCAGGTCATGTCTGTTCCATAGTTTCTGGTAAACTCTGGGCTGAGAAGAGACACAGGCTGGTAGCCCCCTCTGTTTTTAGGGGCCAAAATAATGGGGAAAAGATTGCATTTGCAGTGATTTTCTTATACTGGTATCGTCTTCAAGTCACAGCTACTTCTTTGCCTGAAGATGTAAGAACGGAGGATTGGAAAGATGGTTGCTCTAGATGACTCTTCATTCATCCATCCAACCATCCAAGTGTGCAGCTACAAAATTTATTGAACATCTATTTGCCGGTCACTGTTTTAGGTACTGAGGATACACTGAACAAGACAGACGCAGTCCCTGCCTTCGTTGACTTCTGTTCTGCTTAGGACAAATCCAAGACAGCCCCTATTCTGTGCATACAGAACACCTTTGACTGCACCATAGGGTGGTGCAATTCTGCACAGTGTCATTGGTTTTATAGTTATCACAAGGCCTGAATTGTCTGAAATGACATTCAGCACCTGAACTCTTTGACACCTTGGCACCTCCATAAATCTAGAAATTTCTCTGAGTTGTGGTATGTAGGAAACCTTGAGGGACAACCGAGGAGTCACTGTGAGAAAAAGGATGTCCCAGGGAGTAAATAGATCTTACAGCTCAGAACTGTAGGGACAGGAAGGTGGAAGGGGTAGAGCTGGAACAAGTCTCGAAGCAGTGAGCTTCCCCGGAGTGCACCAGCGTTTTCAAGCTGTGCCTGCGCAGACAGGAGCAGGTCGAACAGAAATAAGTTCAAAACTAGCCCCGGCAAGGACAGGCAGGATGTCATTTTGCACCACAGCAAGTAGGGGAGAAGCAGCTCTCGAGCCTCAATGTGAGACGTCCCAGCAAACTACCTCCTCCTCCCACTCCCTCACTGCTGCCTGCCATGGCTACCTCTAACCCAGCAAAGCAAAACTACAGAACATCTCTCTTCTCTCTTACACCAGCCCTAAAATACCTAATGAGGCTCTCATAATTTGCCAGAACCCACATCTACTAGAGAAGCCGGCCCTTTTGTTTTAATTAAGATCCCCTTGGTTCGCCCACTTGACCATGGGCTTCATTGAGGCTGTGCCTGTCTTGTGCAGTGTTGCGTCCTCAGCAGGTAGAATGGTGCCTGGCACCTGGGAGGTGCTCAGTAAATATTTGTTCATGCATAAATGAATCTGAGACCCACTGGCCTCTGGGAAGAGCATAGGAGAGGGGGACAACAGCATGAGCACCATATGTTTGCCACCTTGCTGAAGGAATTTCAGCCAACATAGTAAGACATGAAAATGGCATTCGAGGTGTGTTAGACAGAGAAGGGGAAGTTAATATTTGCAGGAGACTTAGTCTGCCTCAGTGATGTCAGTCAGCAGTGATTGTGATTCCCCAGGGAACACTTGGCAGCTTCTGGAGACAATTTAAACTTCCCCAGTGATCTGTGATGCACAGGAGACATTTTTGGTTGTCACACTGGGGGAGGAGGCTGCATGTCACTGGCATCTGTTGGGTGACACCTACAATGCACAGGACAACCACAACAAATAATTCAGGCCCAAATGTTGCTAGTGCTGAAGGTGAGGTCCTAGTGTTAGTAACAGGAGGAAAACCCAGCAGTCTCGAGGAGAGACCTCTTCCCAGGGCAGCCCAGGGGCCATCAGGAGGGTTCATCTCATGCATTAGAGGCCTTGGGAAGAATGAGGCTTCCTTTCTTCCATCAAAGCAAGCAAATCCTTTGAAAGCTGCATCTCCAAGGGCTGCCCCGGGCTCATAGCAAGCAACATCAGAGCCCAGAGGCGAGGCTGTGCCACTCAGCTGCCCTCTGGGGTCACAAAGGCATCACTTGGCTTCTAAGAGCTGATGAGGCCTCTTGCAAGGGACTCTGTGTGCATGGGCTGACCCTGAAACGTCCCAGCCTCTCTTCTCAAAGCACCCTCAGGTGACCTCTCGGGGGTTACCCCTCATTGATACCATGTCTCCTCATGTTTTTGTCCAGACTCCAATTCCAGGGTTTCAGAACCACATCGCAGCATCTTTCCTGAAATGCACTCAGACTCAGCCAGTAAAGACGTGCCTGGCCGCATCCTGCTGGATATAGACAATGATACCGAGAGCACTGCCCTGTGAAGAAAGCCCCCTCCCAGCCCTCCACCCCTTCCACCCTGGCAAGTGGAGCAGGGGCAGGCAAACCTCTTCCTTTGCAGACAGAACAGTGAAAAGCTTTCCGTGGAGGACAAAGGAGGGCCTCACTGTGTGGGACCTGGCCTTCTGCACAGCCCTAGGAGAACCTGGAGGTCGCCACTGAAGCTGAATGACCTGTGTCTTGAAGAAGTTGGCTTTCTTCACATGGGAAGGAAATAATGCCAAAAAAATCCAAAACAAAGAAATACCTGGAGTGGAGAGAGTATTCCTGCTGAAACGTGCATAGGAAGCTTTTGCCCCTGCTGTTAACGCGGGCAGCACCTACAGCAACTTGGAATGAGTAAGAAGCAGTGCGTTAACTATCTATTTAATAAAATGCGCTCTTTATGCAAGTGGCCTACTCTCTGCTACCTGGACTTTCATTCTTATGTATTAGGAGGGAGGCTACTGTCCTTCAGACTTGCTGCAGAGTCATTTTGTGTCATGTATCGTCTGTGTCTCCCCAGTCCCCTCAGAACCATGCCCTTGGATGGTGACTGCTGGCTCTGTCACCTCGTCAAACTGGATGTGACCCGTGCCGCCTCGTTGGATTGCCGGAATGTAGACAGAAATGTACTGTTCTTTTTTTTTTTTTTTAAACAATGTAATTGCTACTTGATAAGGACCGAACATTATTCTAGTTTCATGTTTAATTTGAATTAAATATATTCTGTGGTTTATATGAAAACTTCATGATTCTTGGAGACAAATTGTGGCGTGCGTGTGTGTGTGCATGAGTTTGTATGTGTTGCCACTCCAGATAGAATTGTGGCTGGGACATGTTGAGGGAGAGGGTCTAATTGTAGCTGTAGGAATTTGAAGAAACAGAGAGCAAGGTCACAGCAGTGAAAAAGGCCACCAGGTGCCCCAGAGACCTCCTAGACTGGCCATCCCTCAGTGCAGGTTCTGGTCAAGGCTGCACCCTTGGTCCTCCCAGTACTGGCATCTCTTTCTTTCCATCTAGAGATACTCAGACTCCCGGGGCAGCTCACAGGAGCTCAGCCGCACTGGGTCGGTGCATTCGTCAGCAGCTGTAAATTGCTATGGAGAGCCCCTCTTCCAATGGCTGGTGCTTTCATGCCCTATCCAAGGCGTGAAAATTATCCCGTCTCTGCCAGGATTGAAATACTAGGGGAGAGCTGATGGGGAATTGGAGCAAAGTGAGGCTGAGGCTCTGGACAGCTGGTCTCATGATAGCGCCTTCCTTTCCTGTGACCCAGATAAGACCGTTTTCTCTCAGGAACAGAGCAGGACACGCTGCCAGAGTTGGCTGCCCTGAGCCTTCTATTGATCAAGTTTGCTAGGTGTGTCAGTGTCTAAGTCCCTGCTTAGAAGACACTGGACCTCTTTCCACTACGAACTGACTTAAGCCTGGTTTAAAAAGGGCAATCACATTTCCCTTGTTTTTTTGAAACAGATCTCACTCCGTGGCCCAGGCTGGAGTGCAGTGGCACAGTCATAACTCACCGCAGCCTCCAAACTCCTGGGCTCAAACCATCCTCCCAACTCAGCTTCCCGAGTAGCCGAGAGTACAGGTGCATGGCAATACACCCAACTAATTGTTAAATAATTTTTTTCTAGAGACAGGGATCTTGCTGTGTTGCCCAGGCTGGTCTTCAGTTCTGGCCTCAAGCAGTCCTCCCACTTTAGCCTCCGAAAGTGCTGGGATTACAGGTGTGAGCCACCATGCGCAGCCCACATTTTCATCTTTACTCAGTTTCCTGTGCCCTCAAAGTACTCCCTACATTAATTACCTTGAAAATATGCTCCTGTAAGCCCATTTGCCCCCATATCTTGAATGTTCATCGGCTTAGGGCTCACTCTTCCCCTGTGCCACCCGTGTGTTGTTAATTTTCTGTACCCTCCGTTAGCCACAGAACAAACCCTGCAGAGAAAGTGAAGCCTCTGTGTAGGCCGATGCTCCATGTTGAGCACCTTCTCCAGGAACCTGGCTGTCCACGGTCAGGTGTCTCCATGGAGCCTCGGAGATGCTCCCATCATGATGTCTGAACTTGTCCTCTGGAGGAAGCAGGGACATAGGCGCTTGTCAAGGAGATGCTGTTGGCACCTGGGGACGAGGAACATCCATGCTGACATCCTGCCCAGAACGTAGCATGTGTTCGTCATTGCTGATTCTGAAATACAGCAAACCCTACCTCATTATTTTAAGAGCCTCATTCAGTTTTTACTCTCCTGTTGTTTGCAGCAATCTTCCTACCCTGACAGCTGCAAACTTCAAAACAATGAAAATCATTTGACTCCGTGTATGTGTCAAAGGTAAAGACCACCCTTTGGGAAGCCGAGGTGGGAGGATCACTTGATGTCAGGAGTTCGAGACCAGCCTGGTCAACATGGTGAAACCCCATCTCTACTAAAGAAACAAAAAACTAACTTGGCACTGTGGCGGGCGCCAGTAATTCCAGCTACTTAGGAGGCTGAGACAGGAGAATCATTTGAACCTGGGAGACAGAGGCTACAGTGAGCTGAGATCACGCCAGTGCACTCCAGCCTGGGCAACAAAGTGAGACTCTGTCTCCAAAAAAAAAAAAAAAAAAAAGGACCAAACAGAACTGTGTAGTGTGAGGTACATGACTCAGCATCCCACCGGCAGGGCCAGGAGAGGCTCCTGGATCCTCTTTCTTTGCCATTCCTTTGACTGGAATTCCTTCTGCTGGGGGCATTGTGCTACGTTGGCACTGCACATGGCACACTGTTTCCAGCCTGCCCACCGCCAGAGAGGTAGAGAATCTGAACCCATAGTGGCCATTTCTGGCCGTCCAGAAGGGCGCTGGCCATCTGCCGTTCGGATTGTTTCCTTCCCTTCTCTACACAGTAGTTTCTTATAGGAAGAGGCCCTTGCGCTCAGACTTCCTGTCCCTACTCCCCCACCTGCACCATCTCTTCTTAAAAAAAAATTCAGATGCCGTTGGAGTGACCGTATCCTGGACTGTCGTTATGGCCCTGGTTCTCTGGGAGCTCCGTGGATTGACTCCCGTTCCTCTGTTGGGGCTGCAGTTCTCAGTGCTCTCCCAAGCCCAGTGAGTCCTACAAGTGCTCCTATTTGAAGGTCTTAAGACAAACCCTCCTGGTTTCTTCCTGAGGTCTCCTCCCACCATTTCCCCACCATATTCTGACGCCTCTGGCCTCTGGGACCCACAGTCTCAGGGTTTTGCATCAGACTGGGCAGCAAGCACCTCACTCATAGGGATGCTTCTCAGCTAAGGGCTTGCACTTCTCTCATATCTCATTGGTGGAGCTAGAGAGATGTGCTGGTGTGGCGAAGCCACAGTGTCTGGTGCTGCCAAAGGCAAGAAGTGACCAAGACTACTTGAGCTGCCAGCTAAGGGAGTGGGGGAGCAAGTCAAGGACTCCCTTAGTTTCCCCACTGCCCACAGCAGGCTGCACACGTGGCCATCCCCACCCTGTCCCACATGGGTTCGCACAGGCGTGGGCCCTGAGTCTCTTCCCCAGCAGGCAGGACCCCTGTCTCCCGGCACGGAGCTGTGGGTGCCCTCCTGCCACCACCGTGGATTCTGTGTAGTAGAGAAAACCTGCCTGCAGAGGGAGAAGTCAGCAGATATGCGGAGAGGCAGAGACAAAAGATTAGAGGGAGAGAGTGCAGGGCTTGGTTTTTAAAACCCTCTCAGCTCCCGGTTCGTGTCCCTGAAGCCGTTTCTGCATTTCTTGCCTTTGTGTGCTCACAATAAAGTGCTTGATTGTTTTTGGCACAAGCGTCCCTCTTTGGGTTTGTTTCTCTTAGTGGCAACCAAATGACTTCTACTTGATACCCTCCAAAGGAGGTACATGGCTGTGTAGACCCCACACAGCTATGCAGGCAACTCTCCTCCTCCCACACCCTCTCCAGCCAACCCCTCCTTTACATGCATACATGCGTTCACACACCATGCCCCTCGTGTCAGTTATCCAGTGCAGCATGACAGATGGCCACATACTTAGCAGCTTACAACAACACATTCATTTTCTCATAGCCCCTGTGGGTCAGGACTCCAGGCACAGCTTCTCTGGGTCCTCTGTCCAGGGTTTTCATCTGCTGCAGTCAAGGCAGCAGCCAGGGCTGGGGTCTTATCTTGAGGCTGGACTGGGGAAGGATCCACTTCCCAGGAAATAGGGATTATTGAGGGTCACTTTAGGGTCTGTGCTTCACACATGAAACATCATCACAAATGATATGTGGGGAGGGGGATATTTGATACAAGGAAGAACCTCTCCCAACCTAACAAAAAACATCAGGGTTCTATTTTCACTCTTTCTACTTGTATTTGAATTTGGGGTTTTTAATTGTCATTCTATTTGTTTAAGATAGAATCTTGATCTGTTGCCCAGGATGGAGTGCAGTGGCATGATATCGGCTCACTGCTACCCCTGCCTCCCAAGTTCAAGCCATTCTCCTGCCTCAGCCTCCCAAGTAGCTGGGACTACAGGCAACCACCACCATGCCCAGCTAATTTTTGTATTTTTAGTGGAGATGAGGTTTTGATATGTTGGCCAGGCTGGTCTTGAACTCCTGACCTCAGGTGATCCACTCACCTTGGCCTCTTGAAGTGTTGGGATTACAGACGTGAGCCACTGCACCTGGCCTGAATTCAGTTTCTATGCACATCTGTAAATTGTATTTGCACTGCACTGGTTTTTTAAATTGATAAAAGTTATGGTATATGACATGTTTTTGTATATGTACACATTGCAGAATGGTTAAATCGAGCTAATTAACATATCCATCACCTCCATTATTTGTTTTTTGTGGTGAGAACGTTTAAAATCTCTCAGCTGGCTGGGCACAGTGGCTCACGCCTTAATCCCAGCACTTTGAGACATTGAGGTGGGCAGATTGCTTGAAGCCAGGAGTTTGAGACCAGCCAGGGCAACATAGTAAGACCCCATCTACAAAAAAAAAAAAAAAAAAAATTAGCCAGGTATGGTGGCCAAATGCCCGTAGTTCCAGCTACTCAAGAGGCTGAGGCAGGAGTTGAAGGCTCCAGTGAGCCATGATCATGCCAATGCACTCCAGCCTGGGTGACAAAGTGCAAGAGCCTGTCTGTAAACAAAAAAAAAAAAAAAAGAAAAAAGGCCATATTTGGGGGCTCACACCTGTAATCCCAGCACTTTGGGAGGCCAAGGCAGGTGGATCACATTAGCCCAGGAGCTGGAGACCAGTCTGGGCAATATGGCAAAATGCCCTCTCCACAAAATACAACAACAACAAAATTGCCAGGCGTGGTGGTGTGTACCTGTAGTCCCAGCTACCCAGGAGACTGAGGTGGGAGGATCACCTGAGCCTAGGAGTTCGAGGCTGCGTTGAGCCATGGTTACACCCTGCATTCCATCCTGGGCAACAGAGAGAGACCCTTTCCAAAAACAAAAACAAACAAAAAAGGAATGCAAAGGATTGCAGACTTCATCCTGAGAGTGGGAAGGTCACTGAAGGATTCTAAGCAGGGGATTGGCTTGATCCGAGTTGCCTACCCTGCCAGTGACTGGAGAATGGGGAAGACTGGATGTGCGAAGGCCAGTCAGGAGACCAGGCAGAGATGGAGGTGGCCCGAGCTATCATAGTGACAGCTCAATGTGTTCCTGCTGAAACATACTGTTGACCCCAGCCAGAGGCAACAGAGGTCTCAGTGTGAGGGGCAGGCTTGGACGGGGAGCTCAGGGCTGTAGTGGAAGCCCCCCATGCCACCCACTCCCCTCCTTTGGGCCTTGGAGGCAGAAGCTCAGCCTTCTCGGTGAAGACTGCTCCTTGAGCCCACTTGCTCCAGAACCATCCCAAGCTCCTGCCTAGAGCCATGTTAACAGCCAGTTCCCCACCCATACCCCTTCCCAGGAGGGCTGGGGGTGCCCTTTGTCCAGCCCACTGCTGCTGTTTGGATTTGTTTAGAGAGCTGGGCCTTCTGAGCAGAGTGGAGGCTGGGCCAATACATTTGCCTGTGCACCAGGCCAGTCCCAGCTGTTGGCATCAAGTAGGAACCGGAAAGACATCACCGGAGGATTAAGTGGGTGAGCAGCTCCTCAGCCCCGGGGAGTCCTGTTTGTTTTCCTCTGGCCTGGAAATTGGGGTCCCCCGAGAGACTCCTCTGCTTTCCAACTCTGTCAGGCCAGGAAGAGGCTCTAGTCCACCCCACCACCCAACCTTATCCCAGGCCTGGATGGTTCATGGCCCTGGGCTACTCCAGAGATGGTCTCAGGGCTCACTCGGTTGGCCCTGCCTGCTGTTAGCTCTGCACGTGGCAAACGCAGCCCTAATGGGTCATTCCATCAGACTCCATCAGGCCCAAAGCGGGAAAGCTGAGGAGGCTGGCTCTACCCAGAACAGGAGGCCACTGCCCTGGAGGTCAAAGCCTTACTGGCCTTTGGTGGGGAAGTTCATTGAGATGCCCATCCACCTGGCTGCTGCTTTTTAGGGAAGCATCATCCTGGGGAATTAAGCAAAGAAACAGTCTAAGGCTGGGTGCGTGGCTCATGCCTGTAATCCCAGCACTTTGGGAGGCCAAGGCAGGAGGATTGCTTGAGCCCAGGAGTTTGAGACCAGCTCAGGCAACATAGGAGAGACCCGCCCCCCATGTCTCTGCAAATAAATTTTAAAAATTAGCCAGGCATGGTGGTGCATGTCTGTTGTCCCAGCTACTCAGGAGACTGAGGTAGGAGGATCACATGAGCCCAGGAAGTCAAGACTGCAGTGAGCTGTCAGGGCGCCACTACACTCCAGCCTGGGTGACAGAGCGAGACCCTGTCTCAAAAACAAAACAGTCTAAGCCAGAACTTGAGAAGTGCACACAATTCCCTGATTTTCTTATAGCACAAGATTTCAAGAGTACCAACTTGGATCTGTTTCCAAGAAATATCTAGGAGGAAGTATCACAGTGAGAAAACTCTTGGGGACCTTCACCCAAAGCCAGCCATAGTGGAAGGCAAGAGATAGAATGCAGGTCCCATTCTTCGCACTGTGAAGATGAGCTGGACAAGTTCGAATGCTAAAAGGTCCTGTGAGTCCCTTTGCCTCTTTATCCCTTTGAATTTGGGTATTGATGTTACACAATGGATAAGAAGAATGAATAACTGTCTTTTGCGAAAGGAAGCTTTTACATGTCTCTCCTCTTTCCATCTTCTAACCTTCATTATTTTCAAGAAGAAAAGAGGCTGGGCGTGGTGGCTCATGCCTGTAATCCTAGTACTTTGGGAGGCTGAGGTGGGGGGGATCACTTGAGGCCAAGAGTTCAGGACCAGCCTGGGCAACATAGACCACATCTCTTTAAAAAAAAGAAAAAATTAGGTAGGCATGGTGATGTGTACCTGCAGTCCTAGAAACTTGGGAGGTTGAGGAGGGAGGATCACTTGAGCCCAGGAGTTTGAGGTTGCAGTGAACTATGACCATGCCACTGCACTCCAGCCTGGGTGACAGAGCGAGACACTGTCTCAAAAAAAAAAAAAAAAAAAAAAAAAAAGAACTAAGTGTCATGTTGAAAATGGTCTATAAACACTTAGAAGCCTTGTGGTGAACAAACAAAAGCTGTATTATTTTTTCTCTCATTAAAAAAATGGAGCATTGAAGAGAAACAGCCTTTGAACCCCGGGGTTCACCCCACACTAAGCAAAGTAGCCCCAGATAAAGATGGCGCAGCTCACGCAGAAAATAAGGTTGACGTCCAGGAGGGTCTTCACCAAGGGGTTTTCTTCCAGGGAAACTATGACGGGTTCTGGTCTGGCCGGGAGCTCTTCCTTGCCCTTGTCCTGTATTCCACAGAGCCACAGGATGGCCTTCACCACTTTGGACTGCTTCGGGGTCATGTCACCTAGAAAGAACCCAGCAAAGGAAGACCATAGAGGTGGTCTGTGTCTCCCAGAGAGGCGAGACGGGGACACTCACCAGGTGTGTTCAAGTGCTGGGATTATAGGCATGAACCACCATTCCCGGCTGAAATCTCCCAATTTTTTTTTTTTTTTTTTTTTTTTTTTTTTGAGACAGCCTCACTCTGTCACCCAGGCTGGAGTGCAATGGTGTGATCTCGGCTCACTGCAACCTCCACCTCCCAGGTTCAAGCGATTCTCCTGCCTCAGCCTCTCAAGTAGCTGGGACTATAGGTACGTGCTACCATGTCTGGCTAATTTTTGTATTTCTAGTAGAGATGGGGTTTCACCATGTTGGCCGGGCTGATCTCAAACTCCTGACTTCAAGTGATCCACCCGCCTTGGCCTCCCAAAGTTTACTGGGATTACAGGCTTGAACCACGGCACCCAGCCGAAATCTCTCAATTTTTCAACGTTAACTCACATTTTATTGAAACTGTAGGTGGGCCAAGCCAAAATATGTCTGCAAGCCACCAGTTTAGAAGCACTGAGAGAAGGCACGTCGTGTTCCTGCCTGTCCATGTGTGGAGCATGAGGATGAAATGAACCGTGTCTTCATAGGCACTCAACAAGTGTTTGTTTACTCTTAGTGCCCGTAGGAAGCTTCTGTTGAAAGTTACTAAAAACTCCTTTCCCATGGCCAGAGCGTGGGGACGGATCAGACACTGGAGCCAGAGGATGCTAAAACTCAAGTGTGCCCACTTTCCTGGCTTGTAATTTGATAGGAAAAAACAAAAAAAAAAAAATCCCCTTAACACGTAATGCTTCTTGCTGTAACTGAGGAGAGAGGCTACTCACAGCTGTGGGTTTTAGACATGTTTTCTTGGACCATCTCGAACTGGACTCTGCTGCTGCTGCTGGCCTCTGGCATCCCATTCTGAGAGAGGGCAAGAGACAAGGGAGCTGCTGGTGGTGCTTGTTCCTTCTGAACCACAGGGTCATGACGAGTAAACCAGGTCAGGTGGCTGACCTAAGGAGCAGGAATGAATGATGAGATTTGTGGTGGAGGTGGGGCCGGGGTTTTCCATCCTTTTCTCACACTCCCCACCCAACCCCACACTCAGCCTTTGTGTCTGAATCTGCTCCCAGCCCCACCCTCCCACCCCATCCTCCAACAAGCGTCACGTCCCTGCGCTCTTCAGCATCAGCGCACAATTCCCCAGCTCATTCCCACATCTTTCTCCGATAAACCCCATCCTCATGTTGCTGGGATGTAGTTATCCCTCATTCTAACCCTCAGAGCTTAACCCTCACCCTAGAGTACTGCAGGACCCCAGAATTGGTCATTTCAGCTCATCCATTTCTCTGGCCACAGGGATTGGATTCCAGAGCCACAGGATGGCCTTCACCACTTTGGACTGCTTCTGGGTTCACGGATGAGCATGTGTCCTGAGCTGACTCCATCAATGGGAATCTAGAACTTCTCTAGAAATTCTGAGACAGAAATACTTATGCTTATTTTTACCTTTTTTCTTTTTAAGACAGGCTCTTATTCTGTCACCCAGGTGGGAGTGCAGTGGCATGGACATAGCTCACTGCAGCCTTAAACTCCTGGGCTGAAGCAGTCCTCCCACCTCAGCCTCCCTAGTAGCTGGGATTACAGGCATGAGCCATCATGCCCTGCTAATTTTTTCTTTTCTTTTCTTTTCTTTCTCTCTCTCTCTCTCTCTCTTTTTTTTTTTTTTTTTTTTTGTGAGACAGGGTCTTGCCCTGTTGCCCAGGCTGGAGTACAGTGGCATGGTCATAGTTCACTGCATCGTCAGACTTCTGGGCTCTGGCAGTCCTCCCACCTCAGCCTCTCTAGTAACTGAGATTACAGGCATGAGTCATCACACCCTGCTAATTTTTTCATTTTTTAAAGAGATGGGCTCTCACTATGTAGCCCAGGCTGGTCTCGAACTCCTGGCCTCAAGTGATCCTCCCACCTCAGCTTCCTGAAGTGCTGGGATTACAGGAATGAGCCGCCACACCCCAGCCTTGTGTTTACTTAATGGCAGTAAAAGAGGATATCTCTCTAGAAGGTACTGGGCTCCATATGGGACGTAAGAATCAAAGCAGAAGTGCAGATGGATTCTGTTGACCTTTTCAAAGTCCTGAATAATCCTGCCCCTGAACCCCAACCCTGGACTTTTCAGCTTTTTGGACAATCAGTCTCCTTCGCTTAAGTCAGTGTGGGTCAGTTTTCTGTCACTTCCAACAAAAAGTCTCAACGGATCTAGCCATCAGCCCAAACGTACCATCTCCTTGGAGGGCGGCTCTGTGAACCAGCTTACGGTGGAGACAGTGATGAGGGTGACCGTGGACAGGATCATGGAGAAGTAGAGGTAGTGGATGCTCTTCACCAGGACCGGGCGCTCATCTGGCTGGTCGCACCGAGGCTCCACGTAAATAAAGTCCAGGACCAGCCTAACCAAGCCCAGGAGCAGGCCCGAGATCAGGCCCCAGAAGGCACCCTGCAACGTCAGAGCAAGATCGTCTTAGAGACGCCAAGGGCTCTGGCCTCCAGGAACCTCAAGAAGCCATCTCCAGGGCTTGTCTTTCTTGTGGTGGTCACTGCATGCATGGGTCAGCAATTTGGAAAGGTTCTGCAATACTTAACCATTTATCTTTTTAATAATGAATCGACTACTAATAGATTACTAACACCCTCTTAATTTAGCTTCCCTGTTCAATAACAAAAAATGCATCAAGATACTTTTGATGAGAACCTCTCACTGCTTTTTTTTTTTTTTTTTTTTTTTTTGGAGAGACAGAGTCTCACTCTTTCGCCCGGGCTGGAGTGCAGTGGTGCAGTCTCAGCTCACTGCAACCTCTGCCTCCCAAGTTCCAGTGATTCTCCTGCCTCAGCATCTGAGTAGCTGGGATTACAGGCACCCACCACCACACCGGGCTCATTTTTGTATTTTGTGTAGAGGTGGGGTTTCGCCATGTTGGCCAGGCTGGTCTCGAACTTCCAACCTCAAGTGATCCACCCACCTCAGCCTCCCAAAGTACTGGGATTACGGGTGTGAGCCATCGCAGCAGCCCTCTCGTTGCTATTTTGCAAAGGTCAGATAAACACCCTCTCTGTATCTTCCACCATGAAACTCACCCTCCCTCTCAACACCCAAGTCCAGCCTGTATCTCCCTTCAGTACCCTCCCCTCCCATCCTATCCCAGTCCTCAAGGGGCAGCACTTGGTTCTGGCCTAGTGGGAGCAGTCCAGAGCTACCTTTTCATTGGTCCTCTTCCAGAAACATCCCATGATGAAGACCACCGCCACGGGCGGCTGCAGGTAGGAGCTGATGGACTGGATGTAGATGAAGAGCTGACCACCCTGGCTGGCCTGGATCACAGGGATCCATAGGATGGAGACCAGGACCAGCAGCAGGACAAACACCCTGGTGCCAGCGGCGAGAGGCACAAATTAGCATCATCTTCCCTGAACATTTACTCCTCTTTCTCTCTCTTTTTTTTTTAATAGGGTCTTGTTCTATTGCCAAGGCTGGGGTGCAGTGGTGAGAGCATAGCTCACTGCAGCCTCCAACTCCTGGGCTCAAGTGATCCTCCTGCCTCAGCCTCCCAAGTAACTGGGATTACAGACACATGCCAACACTCCCAGCTTATTTTATTTTATTATTTTGAGACAGAGTCTCACTCTGTCACCCAGGCTAGAGTGCAGTGTGCCATCTTGGCTCACTGCAACCTCCGCCTCCTGGGTTCAAACGATTCTCCTGCCTCAGCCTCCTGAGTAGCTGGGATTACAGGCACACGCCACCACAGCTAATTTGTGTATTTTTAGTAGAGATGGGGTTTCACCATGTTGGTCAGCCTGGTCTTGAACACCTGACCTCAAGTGATCCACCGGCCTGGCCTCCCAAAGTGCTGTGATTACAGGTGTGAGCCACCTCGCCCCACTGGGTTATAATTACTTGCTTATTCTCTTCCTTCTCTAGCTCCATGAAGGCAAGAACTGAGCCCTTTCATGGCTATGTGCCCTGTGCCTGGTACAGAGTAGGTGCTCGTTGAGCACCTCCTCAATGAACCAATGTCTTGCACATGGAGTCCTAACGCTCTTCAGCCTGGATAAGTTGCCAGCTGGACCTGGACTTTGCCTGTGGGTGGGCTCAGCTCTCTCTTCCCCCTGCCCCAGCCCCACCCAGTAGGGACTTACCTGCCTACAATCATGAGCTCCTTCTCAGATGCCCGAGGCCGGAGGTGATTCCAGAGGTCCATGGTGAAGATGGTGCTGGCACTGTTAAAGATGGAGGTGAGGGAGGACATGAG
This sequence comes from Rhinopithecus roxellana, assembly GCF_007565055.1. Lineage (NCBI taxonomy): Eukaryota > Metazoa > Chordata > Mammalia > Primates > Cercopithecidae > Rhinopithecus > Rhinopithecus roxellana. The sequence goes on along the minus strand of NC_044568.1, from coordinate 1,754,684 downwards.
AGCCGCCACCATCACAGCCATCATCAGCCCACGGAGCCCTGGGGGCGGAAGGGAGGTCATGGGCCTCGGCCCTTTTCTGCCAAAGCAGCCGATCCCAGTGGGTTCAACTGGAGGAGGCAGAACCTCAGGGAGGACGGCGGGGCAGAGCTTCCTGCAGGACTGAGCCTTTCATGGGGAGCCTAGAGCCTGTTCCTCCCTCCAGCCCTCCCTTCTTGGCCCTGCCTTGGATCAGAGCCCACCCAGTGATCTCCTTTCTGGGTGCTCCAGGGGACTTGATTCAGGGGTGAAGGGACTTTACCTGTAGGCAGGAGTTCCAGCACGAGTTTGGGATACGCGATGTCAGAACAGCCTGAGGGGTTGCTGCAGATCTTCCGGCAGATCTCTGGATCTGCACAAGCCACTTGATCTACGGAGGAAACACAGGCCCAGAGGTGAGCAGTCAGGCCCGCAGAGCCCCAGGCCCAGGCAACATGGGGCTGGACACAGGCTTATCATATGGAAGTTTATAGCTCAATGAGATAAAAGAGAGTCTAGACTTTATAAGCTGTGACCTTGTTACTTAACGCTTTCTGAGATGAGTTGCCCTGTTTGTAAAACTAGGACAATAACATGACTTTATAGGAGGTGCTGGAAAAGCTTCAGCTATTGTTATCATAACCCAGTTGAAGCTGGGACACCTAGTGGCTAGTGGCCAGTCTTAACAATAATGTCTTTTTTTTTTTTTTTTTTTTTTTTTTTTTTGAGACAGAGCCTCTTGCTGTGTCGCCCAGGCTGGAGTGCAGTGGCATGATCTCAG